>NC_028643.1:16380583-16380958 GCF_001406875.1 Solanum pennellii
AAAACATTTAACAGAAATCCGACCCAGTCAGGGTTACGCAGCCTGTGACGGCCCTTCGTGCCTGCGACGGTCCGTCCTGCTGCTTTCGTCACAAAGTTCAGAGACTAAATTCTTTGGAAGGATTTGTGACGGTCCGTCTAGCCCTCAACGGTCCGTCCTGCCATTTCGTCGTGAAGTTCAGAGAGTCGATCTCAGTACCCAAATTTCTAAATTCTAAGTGTTTTGGAACGAGAACCCCTCGACGGTCCGCCGTGCCCATGACGGTCCATCATGGGATCCGTCGACCCAGACAATGATTTCCAGAAATTAACTCTGCTGCTCGAAACGACTAAACAGGTCGTTACAATAGATACCAATTTACCCATCGTTCGTCCT
>NC_028643.1:16381316-16381566 GCF_001406875.1 Solanum pennellii
CGGAACGTGACACTCCGATCCATATACTATCCTGGTGCTGGAACGTGACACTCCGATCCACTACTATTCTCAATCTTTTAGTTCATCAAGCCTTCTTTTATACCAAGGCAACATCATTAACAAAAAGATTTTAAGGTTTAAGATTCAACAGCCTCATCATGCTAATTCATCACAATTATGTAATCATATCATACATACACACAATTAAGCAATATAGGAGACTTTACATTACTACCCAATACATATCATT
>NC_028643.1:16384684-16645243 GCF_001406875.1 Solanum pennellii
AGTGGGCCCTATCACCTGTCTGCCCATTGCCCCTACCAGGTGGTGTTTTAGTAGCTCCAGTTCGCCCGTCACCCCGGCCGTTTTGGTGACCACCATTAACTCGGCCACCACGCCCTCCAGAATGACGGCCTCTTCCATGACCACCTCTACCTCTGACTATTTGAGGTCTGTAACTCTGTTTTGGACAATACCTCTTAATGTGTCCAGTCTCCCCACATCCATAACACTCTCTGGATTCAAGCATAGGTCTCTGTGAGAATGACGATGTCTGGGGATAACCTCCAAACTCAGAGAAGTGTTGACCGGTCTGCGGTGGACCCCAAACTACAGTCTGCAGTGAAGACTGAATAGGTCGGGCTGGATAACCTCCTGAACCCTGCCCTCTAGAGTAAGAACCATTAAACTCACCTCCCTTACGAAACCTTTTAGATGTCGATGCCATGGTGAAGTCATCTGGCTTCACTCCCTCCACCTCTATCACGAAGTCTACCACTTCCTGAAAGGATTTCGCTGTAGCCGCTACCTGTAAGGCTGAAATCCGCAAATCTGACCTCAAGCCCTTCACAAAGCAGCGAATCCGCTCTTGTGGACTGAAACAAAGCTGGGTGGCATACCTGGATAATGCACGAAACTTAGCCTCATACGCAGTCACCGACATCTTGCCTTGCTCTAGGCTCAAGAACTCATCTCTCCTCCTATCCCTCAAGGTCCGGGGGATATACTTCTCCATAAATAGGGTAGAGAATGACGCCCAAGTCATAGGTGGGGCCTGTGCGGGTTGACACTCAACATGTGACCGCCACCACATCTTGGCATTTCCCTGAAACTGATAGGTTACAAACTCAACGCCAAATCGTTCCACTATGCCCATTTTATGTAGTAACTCATGACAATCAACCAGAAAATCGTAGGCATCCTCAGATTCAGCACCCTTGAAGACTGGAGGTTTCAATTTCAAGAATATACTGAAAAGTTCATGCTGATCACTTGTCATTATGGGCCCTGTAGTCAAACGAGGAAACATACCTATTTCCAATGACGCGTCCATGCGGGGAGCCTCAGCAGCGGCCTGCCGTACTTCCGGAACCTGAGGTGCTGGTGCAGAAAACACTGGAGGTGTCTGGCCTTGATCAGATAACCCGCTAAGATAAGCAAGAACCTGATTAATCATCTCTGGGGTAGGTTGGGGTGGTAATTCCTCATTCTGCACATGCTCACTTTCCCCTTCCTCACCCTCTCTTACTACTTCCTCAGTCGATGGAGGAGTCACCGCCCTAGTACTAGATGGGCCAGGTACTTGTCCTCTTCCTCTAGAGGACGTTCTCCCGCGACCTCTACCACGGCCTCTTGCCACTACTCCTCTTCGAGCTACAGCCCCAGTGGCTGGCTCAGACGCATCTTGTCTTGCCGGTGTTGGTGTTGGCGCGGTTGTTGCTCTAGTCTAACCATCTGCGAAATAGAGTGGAGATGGTCAGATACCAATTTGTATCCCCTAGATACCAATTGGATCCAAGTAATAGCACGAAAGAAAGAAAGAAAAATGGAATTTTCCTAAAGTCTTATAGCCTCTCAAAGAAAAGTAAAGGCGTCCCCCTACCGTTCCTTAAGACTCTACTAGACTCGTTCTTGTGTGATGAGACCAACGAACCTAATGCTCTGATACCAAGTTTGTCACGACCCAAAACGGGTCGCGAGTGGCACCCACACTTATCCTACTATGTGAGCGAACCAACTAATCTAAACCCCAACATTTCAACCATAATAAACAAAATACGATGCGGAAGAGTTAAAACTCATTAACGAAATCAATTAAATAACTTCTAAAATTTATCAATCATTATCCCCAAAATCTAAAAGTCATCACCACAAGAACATCTATCCTCAAAATAATAAGTCTAAGAATATCTAGGAAGCTAAAATAATAAACAGCTAGTCCATGCCGGAACTTCAAGGCATCAAGACATGAAGAAGAAGATCCAGTCCAAGCTAGAAGCATTAGCTCACCCTGAGATCCGACGTGATGAAGACTGGCTAGAGTTGCGGTTGAGTTGAAGACGATGGCACGTTTGCTGCACTTCACAAATAACAAAGAAAAACAAATACAAGTAGGGGTCAGTACAAGGCACAAGTACTGAGTAGGTATCATCGGCCAACTCAAAATAGAAAGCAATACATTTCAGATAGTAACATAAAATCAAGTAATATTCTTAACAGGTGATAGCAACAAGTATAAGAATCATTTACAACATCACCAAACACATCTATGAGGACTCAAGCCTCCACATCATACTCTTTTTGGGAAACAAGTTCTTTAGATTGAGTATATTAACATATTTCAAGATTCATTCTCTTTACTAATCCTGGTGTCGGAACGTGACACTCCGATCCATCTACTATCCTGGTGTCGGAACGTGACACTCCGATCCATATACTATCCTGGTGTCGGAACGTGACACCCGATCCATTACTATCCTGGTGTCGGAACGTGACACTCCGATCCATATACTATCCTGGTGTCGGAACGTGACACTCCGATCCATATACTATCCTGGTGTCGGAACGTGACACCCGATCCATTACTATCCTGGTGTCGGAACGTGACACTCCGATCCATATACTATCCTGGTGTCGGAACGTGACACCCGATCCATTACTATCCTGGTGTCGGAACGTGACACTCCGATCCATATACTATCCTGGTGTCGGAACGTGACACCCGATCCATTACTATCCTGGTGTCGGAACGTGACACTCCGATCCATATACTATCCTGGTGTCGGAACGTGACACCCGATCCATATACTATCCTGGTGTCGGAACGTGACACTCCGATCCATATACTATCCTGGTGCCGGAACCTGACACTCCGATCCACTACTATTCTCAATCTTTTAGTTCATCAATCCTTCTTTTATACCAAGGCATCATCATTAACAAAAAGATTTTAAGGTTTAAGATTCAACAGCCTCATCATGCTAATTCATCACAATTATGTAATCATATCATAAATACACACAATTAAGCAATATACGAGACTTTACATTACTATCCAATACATATCATTCGCTATTAAGAGTTTACTATGAAATAGCATAAACCATAACCTACCTCCACCGAAGAATTGTGATCAAGCAATCTACTTTCCCAAAGCTGCGTTCTTCTTCATTTTCTCTCTCTCTTGATCGTTCGTTTCTCCATCTCTTTGTTCTTTCTATTTTTCTTATTCAAAACCCTTCTTCTTTTACCCTAATTAGCATATAATTAAGTATAAAAGATGATAAAATACCCCACTATTTGTTTCAAGGTTATCTCTTTTAACCCCCAAGTAATTGAATTATTAACATTAAACCACTAACTTTATAATTATAAGAGGGAATAGTCCAAAACGCCCCTTAAAACATTTAACAGAAATCCGACCCAGTTAGGGTTACGCAGCCTGTGACGGCGTCGTGCCTGCGACGGTCCGTCCTGCTGCTTTCGTCACAAAGTTCAGACACTAAATTCTGTGGAAGGATTTGTGACGGTCCGTCGAACCCTCAACGGTCCGTCCTGCCATTTCGTCGTGAAGTTTCGAGAGTCGATCTCAGTACCCAAATTTCTAAATTCGAAGTGTTTTGGAACGAGAACCCCTCGACGGTCCGTCTTGCCCATGACGGTCCGTCGTGGGATCCGTCGACCCAGACAGTGATTTGCAGAAATTAACTCTGCTGCTCGGAACGACTAAACAGGTCGTTACATAAAGCCTTTCGATTTAGCATATAACCATTATCATCGCTTTGAGAGGATGCTTCTTCAAGAAGTTGATTAATTGCAACTTCATCTGCATTATCATCTCACTCAGATAGAGCCTTTTCAAGTCTCTTTTTCAATTCACTCTTTTAGGGTGAAACTTTTGATAATGTCTTTTATGCTTTTTTGCCGGAAACCAACCGTTGACTCAGATTTCTTTAGAAAAAAACTTAATCCTGTCAAAATCTGCAATAACAAACATCCAACTTATAATATAAGATAAACGTTTCTTAATGAAAAACTAACAGAGATTTATATTCTCTGGTAGTGTTGATATGCCTTCATCGATCTGGAATTGAGGATATTTCTCAGCGAACTGTCGAGGCATTACTTGTTTATTTCCACCAAAGAAACGCCATCATTCGTAGAACTATCTTGGGATAGTAGAAGCTGCAACTTTTGGACAATATTTCACGAACCAGGTGTGGACTGTAGGTTTAACATACAAGAAGTTTACCCAGGCATTCTTGTAGTCATACCAATTATAGGTTTGTGGGTTAAATCTCTTAGAGAGATTAATGTGAGTTTGCAAATGGTCTACAGGCCAATTGAAAGGAGATAAAATCTCTTTGATTGTGAACTTAGAGTAAGCAATGCTATCTGGGTCAGATTTGTCTGCCAACTCATGTTCTATCACAACTGATCCTATATCAACAAGGATGAATTCAAAATATCTTCTGGTTTTTAAGGAATTATCTATTTCTACATAATTCATGTTTATATAAATTGGTTTAAAGAGATGCTTTATCTCATACCCTTCATATGACTTGTCTAATGCAAGGATAGGAAAAACCTGTAGAGAAACCAGTTCAAATTTCTCTTTCTCTTTGTGAGTAGTTCTTACACTGCTCGGAGAGATTGCTATTGTAAAACTTTGGGGCTGTTTCATAGCGTAACACTCACTTGTTTGCTTCAGGGAGAATCTAAGTTCTCCGCTTGGTGATGAAGATGAGCTGGGTTCTTGTTCTTTTAAAAAAGGCTTCTTCAAGATCAATCATTTTCGATGAACTATTCTGAGGATGTTCAGGAGGAATGATTGGGGGCAGTTGGGATAAACTCGAATACCTGTTTAAATAAGACCTTGCATGATTTGTTTTAGCCCTTATTGCTAATGGGCCTGATGTTCTTGTTGGGACACTTGCGTTGGACCTAGCTGGTTGTTTACCCGCTATGGGCCTAATCTGTGGTCTGCTCATGTTTACCCTGCAAAAGTTCTCTAGTTAGAAAGTGTGGTAAACAATTATTTTAACCTTTAATAAATTTGATTTGGAAATCGAAGCTGGCCAATAAGGCTTTCCATCAGGCAAAAATCTGTTTAGAAACAATATTCTTAACATCCTTTTGGAGGATTTCTTTAGCAGATTTACAATCTACTCTAAGCAAGAATTCTTTATTGACTAAACCATCTTGAAATTTAGTGATTGAAAGAACAATAGCAAGAATTTCTTTCTTAATCGTGCTATAGTTTTTCTGAGCGGAATTCCAGACTCCTGAGGTATAGTGAACCAGTTGCTCTGATTAATTGGGGCCTTTTCTTTGTTTAAGAATACCACCATATCCAATGTCAGATGCATCAGTCTCAACAATCATAAAACATTCTGGGTTAGAGATACCAAGACAAGGAAGATTCTTGACCATAGTCCTGAGTAAGATAACCGCATTGGTGTGATTGTCACTCCATGGAGACGGATTCTTTAATCTGTCAAAAAGAGGTACGCAAATATGTCTAACTTTGGGAATAAAGTCAGCAACATAATTGAGGCTTCCTAAAAATCTCTGCAACAGATTTTTATCCAAAATGACATTGGGAAACTTATCAGAAAACTCAATAGTTATGCAAATTGGTTTATAGGTACCTTGATAAAGAGCATGTCCTAAAAATCTGACTTTTGTTTGAAATAATTAAATCTTTTTAGCACTACTAACCAAACCATTGTGCTTAATAATATTAAAGAAAACATTTAAATATTTGAAATGAGAATATATGTCCTCGGAGAAGATTAATACATCATCAAGGTAGACAATAGAGATATGACTAATATGATTGTATTTAGATTTCATAATATTTTGAAATTCTGAAGGGTCATTTTTAAGCCCAAAAGACATGACATTCCATTCATATTGTCCAAACAGGACATTAAAACTATTTTATATTTATCCTGTTCAGCAATTTGAATTTGCCAAAATCCTAATTTTAAATCAAATTTACTGTAAACATTTGCTTTAAAAGTTCGTTTAAAAAGATCCCTTTTGTTAGGAATTGGATAACGAATCCATTTTAAAACTGAGTTTAAAGGTTTATAATTAGTAAAAAGTCTTGGGGAACCTCGTTCTTGTTCAGCTGCATTGTTAACATAAAATGCTGAACAACTCAAAGGTGATTTTGAAGGACGAATAATTTTATTACTTAAAAGAATATGAATTTCTTTCTTACAGATTTCCATTAATTCATGGTTCATCGGAATAGGCCTAGCTTTTGTAGATGGCCTTTTCATCAAATCCATCAATATATGGTAAATCTATAATATGGGATTTTCGGTCCCAAAAGGAATTTGGGAATTCTGAGATAATTTCACTTTAAAAGTTCTATTGAAGATTGGCAATTTTAGCAACCATTCTCGGCGTTTATAAAATTTTCTCAATTTTCTTTTTTTTATATCTTCTTTTAAAAAACAAATCTGATTGATTTTAAATGCAGTTTGTTTATGCAAAAATTTACTTTCTTCATGAGAAAGTGTCTTGATAAAAGGAAAGGAAATTTCTTTTCCTAAAATTTTTTTTTTGATTGGTTCAAAATTTGAAATATAAGGTTTGATTTTGGTAATAAAAGGTATACCCAAAATAATTTCCTCATTAATAATTTTAGTTATGACAAAATCATTAGCAAGGCAAATACCGTCATTTCAGATATGAGCATCTGAAAGTTTATAATTTATCCAGATACGCTCACCAGTCGCGCTGTATAACTTGGTAGTTTCCTTCTTGAGGTACTTGGTTGGGATTAGACCTTCAACGATGCAATTACGATCTGCACCACTGTCTAACAAAGCAATTTTGTTAAGTACAAAATTAGAATTAACTACTAACTTAATCATAATGTGAGAACTCTGAGGTCTCACCTTAGTGATCATACTAATACCTACATCTTCAATACCTTTAGGTGATGAAGGGGCTGATTGATTGTAAGAGTTGTGATCTTCATCTTCGTTATCTGAAGTAGCAATCTCTTTTCCTTTAAGAGATACTTCAGCATCCTTAAGATATTGTTTTGCTAAATCCTCAATTTCAATTTTGTTAAGTCTTGAGTTAACTTCTCGAACCTGTTCTTTGAGGGAGTTAACTTCTGCTCGAAGATCATTGATAGAAGGTTCTTCCCTCTTATCTTTTTGTTTCATGCTGAAAGGAATTAAATTTCTTGCAACTTCCTTTTCTTTCTGTTTAGTGACAACCTTTTGAAGCTACAAAAGATAGCTTCTCCTAGCATCATTATCTTTGATGTGCTCAATAGTTGCAAATAAGATTTCTGCAGAGTCTTTAGAGAGAACTCTGACAGATTGGCTATCATAATGACAAAATGCTCCTTGGCAATTGCCTTCATGTCCACTATCTTGAGCAACATTGAGGAACTCCTCGTCCTCAGTTTCTTCTTTTTCTGAAGAGGAAGACGAATCTGATTCTTCTGCATTTAATATAGACAAAAACTTTTCCTTAGTTTCTTCATCTACTTCAAGAAGATTGATCTTCTTCCTTTTTCTTTTGTTTCTAGGACAATCACGAGACTTGTGTCGAGACTTTCAACAAGTCCAACATCTGTCTTCGTTAGATGTGTTGCGAGAAGCTTACCTACTTCCCTTTCCTTTAGAATAACCTTTTTCCTTTGAGGATCTTCTCTTAGGTGTCGATTTTCCAGTTCGTTCTTTCTTTGAAACCCTTTTTGCAGAAGGGGGTTTTAGACTTGGGAAGCCAAAGTCTTGACAGAAACTACCAAGTTCATTATTTGAGAATTTTTGATCTTTTTTAAGCTGTTTCTTTAGCTTTAAATCAGTACATAGCTCCATTGCTACGAAATGAATCAAACTGGTAAGGTCTCCATAAGTCATTTCTGAATATGGAATTTTACCTTCACATTGTTCTCTTATTTTGGATCGGACCTTTTCTGCAAAATAGGGAGGTAATCCACTAAGGAATATCTCTTTCCAATAATCATTGTGCAATCATATCTTAGCATGACCTATGTAATAAACATATCTTTATACCATCTGAAATCTGTAAATTTCTTGCAATAAAGATTGTTTAATATTTCCAAACTTCTGTCTTGAAATAATCGTGGTTCTCCCACAAAATGTTAAGCAAAGCTGTAAAGTATAGTTGCAGTTGCATCCTCAACTACATCTAGAGAGGTAGTAGATTGACCTCCTTGAGTCTTAACAACATTCATGCTTGCAACAGCATCAAGAATCTCATTTTTATTTTGTTCTGTGAGATAGTTGTCCCACCAATTTCTTAGAGTCTTTGTAAAACGTGCAACTATCCTATTTGCTGCTTGCTTATCGGTGGCACTCTTCCATTTATAGGTTGTGATGTTCATGCCCATCTCTTGGAGTTTATTATAGATCTGACTATCATCCATACCATCTATATTCAATTATGTTATACATGTACCATCTGCAACACTCTGGGGATGCATATTGGTTTCATTGAACTGGATATCAGGAAAAGAAGGTCGGGGATAAAAGTTTTTGGAATAAGGAAGTCTATATTTAATAGCTACAACCTTATCACCCTGAGAAAGCTTAATCCTTTTAAGTTGCTCACTAATCATTTCTAGGATTTCTGGAGAGTTGTTTAAGTCATTAGCTGGCTTGGGGAAATTCTCTGGGGAAAATATATGGATTTTTAAGATAGGATTAGTTTCTAAATTGAAGCTTCATTTGGAGGAAATGAGTTTGTTACCAATCTTGCTGGTACGACTACAATAATACTTTGAGTCCTCAATTTTTTTGGAAACAACATGAAGGACCTGGTTAGTATAATTATTTTGTTCAAATACATTGTTTATTTCATCAATAGTCACAAAGTTGTTTTCTTTATGTTCTGAAGGTTTTTTGAAAGGTGGTACTTTCAAAACACCATTTCTACAAGGGATGTTGATACCTTAATGATGAGGCGTAACACTTTCGACAACCTTATCTTTGGTATGCCATCTGTTAACCAAAACCTGAAGCGATGAATTAGATTCACCGATTTGGCCTGTAGATTCAAACCATTTGAAGAATTCAATTTCTGTTTTGAATCTCTTCATATCCTTAAACAATTGTCTTTGAACAAGACTCTCGGATCCCTTGTGTATGTATCAACATACCAAGCTTTATTTAAAGCATGCTTAAGGCTCATCCACCACTTATTAATCTTTTCTGTGTCAGCAGTAAATTTGTCGAGTGACTAAATACCTCTTGTAGAATCCTTTTTCTTATGAGAAGGAGCTTTTATTTAACTAGGAGTAAGACTTCCTGCAAAAGAAGAATCATAATAAACCTTGGGGATGGTTTGGGTGAAATCTACTCCGTGGTACTTACCCTGTTGTTCAGAAACTTCAGTGGTTCCATACAAATATTCTTCTCCCTCCCGGTTCATTGAATTAGAAGGTCTAGCCATAGAAATTCTTCTACTGGAAGACTCATGGCCGAAGGAATTGGATCGATGAAACTTAAGGTTAACAGATCTATCTGCAAATTGAAGAATACTTTCTAGGGAATACCTAAAAGGCTGAACTGGAAGGGGTTCGGTGATAGATTCAAATTTCCAACTTTCATCGGAAAGAATCTCATTCCACTTTAACATTCTGGGCACAAACGTAGTGCTATGCTCTTGGTTTGATTCCATAAGCATAGTAACACCTTTGGGACTAGAGTTAATTGCCTTTGGGGCAATAGTGGTTTTCATTAGCTTGTAATATACCCGATATATTACGGCTAAATGTCTGTTTCCTAATTTGCTATTCATATTCTTTGTTTTGACATTAAGTGTCAAGGTATAAGGAATAATAGGGTCTTCTATCTCTACACAGAAATTAGGATAACAATTGAAGTAAACTGGTCCCTGAGCTAAAATACTTTCTAAGATTCCTAATAACGAATCATCAACGTTGAGAAGTCTAGTAACTTTAAGCATTAAACAAATAGGAATATTTAAACATTTACGAAAGAGGGGTTTAACAGCAACCTGTACAAGACCAATTTGAAGAAATTTAAATTATTTCTTATACATGTCAATGTCAGCAGCAATCAACAATTTAATAGTCTCTAAAGCGTTATTAATTGTAGAAGTAGATTCGCAAGTTTTTATATTAAAACTTTTAAAAAAACTAAAATTACCTATTTGGTAAATCTTATTAATCGGTTCTTTTGAAATGGACCAATTTTGTAAACGCATATCTTCTTTAGATATAGTACAATTAATAGAGTTAAAAATATTGTTGCTATTCAGGAAAACAAGCATTTGTCTTTAGGCATGAAAGAACATCAAGGATAAATTAAGCAATAAGAATAATTTTAACAGAGATTATCGACCTTATAAAAATTTAACTATGATTCTTGTAGATCTAACGAAATTAAAGTAGTGATTATCTACATAATATATCGGTTAACAATGATTCAACAATTAAATTGGCTTTGGATATTACTCAACTTATATCACGCATTGTTGGATATTACAAATCTTTGGCAAGTCATATTGCAGGACGGATCACCAAAAGATCGGCTGCCTGCCCCCCATGGGTCTTATTTGATTTAAAATGATATAGTTTCAGGCTATCCAAGACCTTAAGCCGAGATTAATCGGCATACTCAGACTTATGCAGAGACAAAACCTCAACATGATAATAAGGAAACCAAAGACTTTAACTTGCATTAATCGAAGTTAACTAAAATATTATACAGGATAATAACAGTGCTATAATCTCTTAAGATTACTATAAGAATCAAATATAATAAACCATAAGCTAGATAATTACTATAAGAAAGGGAATTAGGAAAGCTTCTAGCAACAAATTTAACGAAGACAGATGTTGGACTTGTGGAATGTCCTGACACAAGTTTTCTGATTGTTCCAGAAACAAAAGAAAAAGGAAGAAGATCAATCTTCTTGAAGTAGATGAAGAAACTAAGGAAAAGTTTATGTCTATATTAAACGAAGAAGAATCAGATTCGTCTTCCTCTTCAGAAGAAGAAATAACTGAGGACGAGGAGTTCTTCAATGTTGCTCAAGATAGTGGACATGAATGCAATTGCCAAGGAGCATTTTGTCATTGTGATAGCCAATCTGTTAGAGTTATCTCTGAAGACTCTGCAGAAATCATATTTGCAACTATTGAGCGCATCAAAGATAATGACGCCAGGAGAAGCTATCTTTTGGAGCTTCAAAAGCTTTTCACTAAACAGAAAGAAAAGGAAGTTGCAAGAAATGTAATTCCTTTCAGCATGAAACAAATCTTGCAAAAATATGCAGATAAAAGGGAAGAACCTTCTATCAATGATCTTCGAGCAGAAGTTAACTCCCTCAAAGAAGAAGTTCGAGAAGTTAAGTAAAGACTTAACAAAATTGAAATTGAGGCTTTAGCAAAACAATTTCTTAAGGACGATGAAGTATCTCATAAAGGAAAAGAGATTGCTACTTCAGATAAGGAAGATGAAGATAACAACTCTTCCAATCAATCAGCCCCTTCATCACCTAAAGGTATTGAAGATGCAGGTATTAGTATGATCACGAAGGTGATACCTCAGAGTTCTCACATTATGATTAATTTAGTAGTTAATTCTAATTTTGTACTTAACAAAATTGCTTTGTTAGACAGTGGTGCAGATCGTAATTGCATTGTTAAAGGTCTAATCCCAACCAAGTACCTCCAGAAGGGAACTACAAAGTTATACAGCATGACTAGTGAGCGTATCTGTATAAGTTATAAACTTTCAAATGCTCATATATGCAATGACGGTATTTGCCTTGCTAATGATTTTGTCATAACTAAAAACATTAATGAGGAAATTATTTTGGGTATACCTTTTATTACCCAAATTAAACCTTATATTTTAGATTTTCAATCAATCAAAACAAAAATTTTAGAAAAAGAAATTTCCTTTCCTTTTATCAAGAGACTTGCTCTTGAAGAAAGTAAATTTTTGCATAAACAAACTGCATTTAAAATTAATCAGATTTGTTTTTTAAAAGAAGGTATTAAAATTAAGAAAATTGAGCAAATTTTAAAAACGTCGAGAATGGTTGCTAAAATTGCCAATCTTCAAAAGAATTTTGAAAGTGAAATTTTCTCCGAATTCCCAAATGCCTTTTGGGACCGAAAATCCCATATTATAGATTTACTATATATCGATGGATTTGATGAAAAGACCATATCTACAAAAGCTAGGCCTATTCAGATGAACCATGAATTAATGGAAATTTGTAAGAAAGAATTTCATACTCTTTTGAGTAGTAAAATTATACTTCCTTCAAAATCACCTTGGAGTTATTCAGCATTTTATGTTAACAATGCAGCTGAACAAGAACGAGGTTCCCCAAGACTTGTTATTAATAATAAACCTCTAAACTCAGTTTTAAAATGGATTCGTTATCCAATTCCTAACAAAAGGGATCTTTTAAAACGAAGTTATAAAACAAATGTTTAACGTAAATTTGATTTAGAATCAAGATTTTGGCAAATTCAAATTGCTGAACAGGATAAATATAAAACAGCTTTCAGTGTCCTGTTTGGACAATATGAATTGAATGTCATGCCTTTTAGGCTAATAAATGCCCCTTAAGAATTTTAAAATATTATGAAATCTATATTCAATCATATTAGTCTTAAATCTATTGTCTATAGTGATGATGTATTAATCTTCTCCGAGGACATATATTTTCATTTCAAACATTTAAATGTTTTCTTTAATATTATTAAGCACAATGGTTTGGTTATTAGTCCTAAAAAGATTAAATTATTTCAAACAAAAGTCCGATTTTTAGGACATGATCTATATTAAGGTACCTATAAACCAATTTGCAGAACTATTGAGTTTTCTGATAAGTTTCCCAATGTCATTTTGGATAAAAATCAGCTGCAGAGATTTTTTGGAAGCCTCAATTATGTTGCTGACATTATTCCCCAAGTTAGAAATATTTGCAAACCTCTTTTTTACATATTAAAAAAGAATCTGTCTCCATTGAGTGACAATCACACCAATGCCGTTATCTTACTCAAGACTATGGTGAAGAATCTTCCTTTTCTTGGTATCTCTAACCAAGAATTTTTTATGATTGTTGAGACAGATGCATCTGACATTGGATATGGTGATATTCTTAAACAAAGAAAAGACCCCAAGTCATCAGAGCAACTGGTTCGCTATACCTCAGGAGTCTGGAATTCCGCTCAGAAAAACTATAGAACGATTAAGAAAGAAATTCTTGCTATTGTTCTTTCCATCGCTAAGTTTCAAGATGATTCAGTTAATAAAGAATTCTTGGTTAGAGTAGATTGTAAATCTGCTAAAGAAATCCTATAAAAGGATGTTAAGAATGTTGTTTCTAAACATATTTTCGCCAGATGGCAAGCCTTATTCGCCAGCTTCGATTTCCAAATCGAATTTATTAAAGGTGAAAATAATTCTTTACCAGACTTTCTAACTAGAGAATTTTTGCACGGTAAACATGAGTAGACCACAGATTAGGCCCATAGCGGGTAAACAACAAGCTAGGTCCAACGCAAGTTGCTCAACAAGAACATCAGGCCCATTTGCAATAAGGGCTGAAATAAATCATGCAAGGCCTGATTTAAAAAGCTATTCGGCTTTAGCCCAACTTCCCCCAATCATTCCTCCTGAACATCCTCAGAATAGTTCGTCGAAAATGCTGATCTTGAAGAAGACTTTTTTAAAAGAACAAGAACCCAGCTCATCTTCATCACCAAGCGGAGAACTTAGATTCTCCAAGAAGCAAACAAGTAATTGTTACGCTATGAAACAGCCCCAATGTTTTGCAGAAGCACTCTCTCCAAGCAGTGAAAAAACTACCCACAAAGAGAAAGATAAATTTGAAATGGTTTCGCTACAGGTTTTTCCTATCCTTGCATTAGACAAGGAATATGAAGGGTATGAGATAAAGCATCTCTTAAAACCAATTTATACAGACAGGAATTATGTAGAAATAGATAATTCCTATAAACCCAGAAGATATTTTGAATTCATCCTTGTTGATACAAGATTAGTTGATATTGAACATAAGTTAGCAGACAAATCTGACCCAGATAGCATTGCTTACTCTAAGTAATAAACAAGTAATGCCTCGATAGTTCGCTGAGAAATATCCTCAATTCCAGAATGATGAAGGCATATCAACACTACCAGAGAATATAAAGCTCAGTAAGTTTTTCAGTAAAAACCGTTTATCTTATATTATAAGTTGGACGTTCGTTATTGCAGACTTTGACAGGATTAAATTTCTTTCTAAAGAAATCCGAGTGAAAGGTTGGTCTCCGGCCAAAAAGGATACACCTCCATCTTCATGTAAGAAGACATTATCAAAAGTTTCACCCTCAAAGAGTAAATTGGAGAAGAGACTTGAAAAGTCTCTATCTGAGTTAGATGATAATGCAGATGAAGTTGCAATTAATCAACTTCTTGAAGAAGCATCCTCTCAAAGCGATGATAATGGTGATATGCTAAATCCAAAGGCTTTAGCAAATTCATATCTAATTCCATTTGATTAAATTCCAATTTAGGTATTAAAACCGGAATAATTGGCCTTTCTAATAGAGATCCAAAGGATCGGAATTATTAAGAATGAAACAAAGGAGTCTCAAAGAGATGGAATCTTTGTTAAGACAATCAAAATGGAAGAATGAATTTCATCATCAAAAATAAAAAGACCCAGGCAGCATCTGACTAGGATCTTATCATTAACTGTAGCCAAAGGAGACAAAGGCTTTACTAAAGATAAAATCTAAAAGAAAAGGTGCATTCTATAAAGAGAAAGCAACAAATACACTCATCATGCTCTTTCAAAAGGCAAAAGTAGTAGTGCAGAATAAAGAGTTATCTTTCTTTATCAAAAGCAAAAGCAATGGAGCAAAACGAAGAGCCAGTAAGAAATTAAGCATTAAGATTTTCCTTATCTTTTTTCGTCTATATAAAGCGATGTAATAAATCATTCAAAGCATCAGAAATTTACGAACTCTAAATTTTCTTGAATGCTCTCTTTCTCGGTAAACATTGTGCAATATATGGAATAAATCTTTCCTTCTTCTAAGTTCTTTTATTCCTTCTATCACTTCACTTCTTTATTTTCCGCACATTGGACAAAATATAGCTAACCCTGCTATCATGATTATGAGCATACTAAGGATAATAAACTTAATGTGAAAGATAAATCATAATTTAAATTGAAAATATGGGGAATACCCTATTTTATAAGTAAAATAAATGAAATACTGATGAATTTAATATAAAGAAGTTATTAACTCAATACTACGTTAAAACTAACTATGTTTGAAATAATCTTCAAGCTGACTAGAAATGTTAGGACAAGCCCCAACTTTGTCTAACAAAACTGAAACTAAAAGACTAGCAGACCGAAATAAACTCATGACTATTGTCCTCTAAGAATGAGGACTCATCGCTGCATCTGCTGAATTGGAGACCGGAAGTCGATATAAGCGTGATCTGGATGCTAAGAACCTGAACCTACATCACGAGAAGATGTAGTGCAACTATGAGTCAGTAGTTGAAAGTTCATAAAATGTAGGATAGAGTAAAACTGAAATAAAACATAAATGAACAAGCACAAAAGCAAGTATAATAATCTGAACATGATATACTGACTGCTGAGGTAACTGAATGGAATGACCAATTTATAAATGCTGAAACTGAATACTGAATATACTTATAAATGGTCAATACAAGAGGTCTACCTGAACCGTGAAGCTACTAATAACCGATAAAAAATACACATGAGCTTAATATGGAGTCTGATGTATACGAACCATCGAGAGGACCCAATATACCATACCAAAGGTGTAAAGGCATGCTAGCGTGATCACTAAATTGATTTCCCATAGAGGGGACATACAACCTACTTCGCTAGTAGATATGGGTCTATTAGGTACGCTAAACCCTAGTCAAACTCCGCATTATGCTACTCCCATTTGTTTGTGTAGTTAACTGATTAGATCTGAATTTCTATAAATACAGGATATCTCAAAACTGAACATGCAAACTGAGAATGCAACTTTTGATCTGATAAGGATGCATTATTAACTGAGGCTTGTATAACTGAATAACTGAAATATATGACCTAGCGTGTGTAATTCTAGAACTAAAGAAATACAAATCTAGGGTTCTGAAATTCATGCGATAAACTGAATAATAACATGATAATCTGATTTGGAAAATAAATTTAATAAACTCAAGAAGTTCTATCTAAGTTTTAGAAACCCTAGGTCTAATCATATATGGGAATAAAGAATTTGACTGAAAACTAGGGATCTAATTGGTGAAAGGAAGACACTAGTGAAATCCCACATACCTGGTGATGAAATTCATGGAGATATATTTAGATTTTGAGCCTTCTACTAATAAAACCTTGTTGAGTTCTTGAACTGGAGTTCTTGACCTTTTTTTCCTTTCTTGCTTGTAATTTTCTACATTTTGATTTACTAATTTACTTATCATTGTTTTATTTATATTTCTAGGCTTAAACTGTCTAAAATTTAATAATTTAGGGTAAAAAAGACGTAACTTAGGATTTAAGTGAAGTGGAAAAAGACAAAAACATCCCTGGGTTAATTGCTGTCAGACCAAATGACAACCTGGACAGACGGTCCATCGTTCCATCGACAGTGCGTTTTTTGGGCCCGTAGGTTAGGTCTGTCCGACAGGTCTTTACTGAAACAGGCATAACTATTTAATCGGAGGTCTTATTTTAGCATGGTTGGTGGATATGGAAAGATAATAAAATTATCTATCTGTGGGTTATTCACGGGACACCTAACTCATTTTATGGTAAGAGTTATGAAAATCTAAAGTTGACCCAACAGCATTTTCCCCCTAAATGTTTGATAATATCCAGCAATGGTCATTCCTATGGTCCGTAGGTCCATCTACGGACCGTGCTGGTCAATTGTTGTTGTTGTCCGTGAGTGTTTTATAGGTCTTGATCGAAGAGAACATACAACGGATCGTAGTCTGACCTAGGGACCGTAAGTCTTTTCGTAGATCAAGACTTAACAAAATTTTTGTGGGCAGATATTTTTGGGGTTTCTGACTCCATCAACGCATGTGAATGACGGATCGTAATTTAGGTTACGGTTCATCAATGGAACCATCGACTGCACGTGTAGGTTTTTCTGATAAGTTAGGCTTTTGCCTATTTTGGATATGCGTTGTTACAACACTCACATAGACGTTGACATTCACCTAGACATTTCTATTGACGTTCACTATCACATTGACGTTAACGCTGACGTTCACATTTACATTGATGTTGGTGTTGATGTTGACTTTCACATTCACATTTATGTTGACATTTACATTAAAATTCATATTGACGTTTACATTCTCACTAAAGTTTTCATTTACGTTGACATTATGTTAATGTTTACGTTAATGTTTATATTGACATTGATATTGATGTTTACGTTGACGTTGGCGTTCATGCTGACGTAGACCTTAATATTGATGTTGATGTTTATATTTACATTTACATTGATGTTCCTATTTAAATTAACATGCATTGACATTTATGTTAACATTCACGTTGTCGTTGATGTTTACATTGAAAGTTATCTTGACGTTGACATTCTCGCTTACTCTTATGTTTAGGATGACGTTCATCTTTACGTTGACATTTATGTTGACATTTACGTTGATGTTTACATTTCCATTTACATTTATGTTCGCCTTTATATTTTGACATGGAGGTTGTCATTGACGTTCATGTTGATGTTAATATTTATCGGTATATAGAGGTTTGAATTTACGTTTATGTTCATGTTGACGTTTATGTTGACGTTCAAGTTGACTTTAACGTTGACGTTAAATTTTATGCAGACGTTAAAATTTACGTTGACATTCATGTTTACGTTGACGGTGATGTTGTTATTCAAATTTACCTTGACGTTAATGTTGACGTTCATATTGATGTTGACGTTTATATTGACATAGACATTAACGTTCATGTTGACATTGATGTTAACGTTGACGTTGACATTTATGTTGATGCTGACTTTAACGTTGACATTTATGTTGACGTTTTTATACTGACGTTGACATTGACGTTCACAAATATGTTGACATTGAGTTCGTGCTGATGTTGACATTGACATTACCATCGTCGTTGAAATTAACGTTGATATTGATGTTTCTATTCACCTTTACATTTACGTTGACGCTCATATTTACTTTGATATTGACATTGGTGCTGACGTTTACATTGACGTTTACATTAACATTGACATTGATATTAATGTTGACATTGAAGTTCACATTGATGTTGATGTTCATTTTCACATAGATATTAACGTTGGCTTTCAAGTTGATGTTAACATTGATGATCACATTGACATTCACGGTAAAATAGATGTTGACGTTGACATTCACATTGACATTGACATTCTCGCTTATTCTTGAATTTACGTTTATATTGATGTTGATGTTCATTCACGTTCATGTTGAAGATTTCTTTTATCTTCATACTCATGTTGTGTAGACATTGACATTAACGTTCCAATAGATGTTCACATTAACATTCACATTGACCTTGATGTTCACGCTGAGCTGACGTTTACATTTACGTTGACGCTGATGTTGACGTTCACATTGACATTGACGTTAGCATTCACGTTGTCATTGACATTGATGTTCATGTTGACATCGGCGATCACGTTGACAATGTTGTCGATGTCAACGTCGACTAACACATAAACATTCACTTTGACATTGACATTGACGATGACGTACATGTTGAAGTTCACCATGATGTTGATGCTGCCGTTGACATTGATGTTCACATTGATGCTGTTGTTTACGTTGATGTTCAAATTTACTTCGATGTTGACTATGATATTCACATTGACGTAGACATTAACATTTAAGTTATCGTTGACGTTTATGTTGATGCTGATGTTGATGTTGACATTTTTATTCACGTTGACGTTCATGTCGATGATGATGTTAACATTTAAGTTATTTTGACACTCACATTGATGTTGATGTTTACATTGACGTTCACATTTATATTCATGTAGTCTTTGACGTTCAAATTTACATTAATGTTGACATTGAAGTTTAGGTGTATGTTGACGTTTACAATAACATTAACATTGACGTTTGGGTTGACCTTCACGTTGATGCTGATATTTACGTTAATGTTCACATTGACGTTGACGTTTATATTGTCATTTATATTGATGTTCACGTTGATGTTTACATTTAGGTTGATGTTGATGTTTATTTTTACATTTACGCTTATGTTTATGTTAACATAGACATTGACTTTGATGTTAACGTTAATTAGACGTTCACGTTCACATTTACACTCATAGTCACAGTCATGTAGATGTTGACGTTGATATTGACTTTTATGTTGACATTGATATTAAAGCTGACGCTTACTTTTACATTCTCATTGACATTTACGTTGATGTTTATGTTGATGTTGACGTTAATGTTGATGTTGAAGTTGACTTTGACATTCACGTTGATGTTAAGGTCGACGTTATCTTTGACATTCATGTCGACATTCATATTGACTTTGTTGTATATATTGATGTTCACGTTTATGTTGATTTTTATATTGATGTTGACCTTCACATTCACTTTAACTTTCACGTTCAGATTAACATTGACGTTGACATTTAAATTACGCTGAAGTTCACTTTCACATTAATGTTGAACTTGACATTAACGTTGACATTGACGCTGAGCTTAACATTCATTTTCACATTTACGTTGAAATCTTCATTCACGTTGACGATATTGTATATGTTGACATTCATGTTTACATTGACGTTCATATTGATGTTGACATTAGTATTCACATAGTCATTTATGTTTACACTGATATTGACGTTGACGTTGACGTTGACAGTTATGTTGACGTTTACCTTTACGTTGACACTGATGTTTACATTGACGTTCATGTTTACATTGATGTTTACATTTACATTGATACTAATGTTGATGCAGTCATTGACTTTTACATTGACACTAACGTTAATGTTGATGTTTATGTTGACACTGACGTTCATGTTCACGTTAATATTTACATTTACGTGGACATTGACGTTCACGTTAATGTTCACGTTGTGATTGATGTTTATGTTGATATTTGTGTTGAAATTAACATCAAATATACCGTTGACATTGACGTTAAAATTATGTTGACGTTAACATTAACATTGATGATCACATAGTCATTGACTTTTACGTTGACACTAATCTTAAAGTTGACTTTCACATTCATGTTGCCATTCACATTGACATTTACATTTAGATGGACGGTCACAATGATGCTAACGTTTAAGTTTACGTTCACATGGACGTTGACATTCATATATAAATTGAAGTTGAAGTTGACATTGACGTTGACGTTTATATTCACTTCGACTTTTACATTCACGTTCATATTGATATTAGTATTGACGTTCAGATTGATGTCAAATTTCTCGCTAACTATTACATTTACGTTCATGTTGACGTTTATGTTGGTGTTGACATTGACGATTATGTTGATGTTGATATTTACGTTGACTTTGATGTTCACGCTAATGTGGACGTTGATTTTAACATTTACATTTACCTTGATGTTCACATTTAAATTGATGTTCATTGACATTTTCGTTAACATTCACTTTGTCGTTGAGGTTAATGTTGACTCTTATTTTGATGTTGACATTCTTCGTCTCATTCATATTGACGTTTATGTTATCCCTGGTATTTATGTTAACGTTCACGTTCAGATTTATGTTGACATTGACATTATCATTCAGGAACTCATTTACGTATACATTGACGCTGAGCTTAACATTCATTTTCACATTTACGTTGAAATCTTCATTCACGCTGACGATATTGTTTATTTTGACATTCATGTTTACGTTGACGTTCATATTGATATTGACATTAATATTCACATAGTCATTTATGTTTACACTAATATTGACGTTCACCTTGACGTTCCCACTTATGTTGATGTTTACCTTTACGTTGATACTGATGTTTACATTGACGTTCATGTTTACATTAATGTTTACATTGACATTGATACAATTTTTGATGCAGTCATTGCCTTTTACATTGAAACTAATGTTAATGTTGACACTGACGTTCACGTTCACGTTAATATTTACATTTACGTTGACATTGACGTTCACGTTAATGTTCACGTTGTGGTTGATGTTTAAGTGGATATTTGTGTTGAAATTAACATCAACTATCACGTTGACATTGACGTTAAAATTATGTTGACGTTAACATTGACATTGATGTTCACATTGATGTTAACATAGTCATTGACATTTACGTCGACACTAATCTTAAAGTTGTCTTTCACATTCATGTTGCCATTCACATTGACATTGACATTGACATTTACATGGACAGTCACATTGATGCTGACGTTTAAGTTTATGTTCACATTGACGTTGACATTCACATTAACATTTATGTTTAGGTTATCATTGACGTTTACGTTTACGTTCACATAGACATTGATATTAACGTTGACGTTTACATTCTCTATGACCCTTACGTTGACCTTGATGTTTACAATCACGTTGACATTTACATTGAAGAACACATTCATGCTGACATTGAGATTGACATTGGCATTGACATTTACATTCTTATTGATGTTAACATTAACGTTGACATTCACATTGATGTTCACTCAGTCGTTGATGTTTACGTTTAAAGTAATGTTGACATTGACATTCACATTCATGTTGACGTTCACAGTGATCTTGACATTGATGTTTACATGGACGTTCACATTTATGGTGACATTTAGGTTTATGTTCACATTGACATTGACATTCACTTTGTCGTGCACGTTGACATTCACGTCAACATTTATGTTTAGGTTGACATTGACAATTACGGTTACGTTCAAATAGACATGGACATTAATGTTTACATGGACATTCTCACTGACTCTTACGTTGATGTTGAGTTGATGTTTATAATCATTGACGTTTATGTTAAAGTTGATGTTCACTCTTACATTGACGTTGTCATTGGCGTTGACATTTACGTTGACATTCATGTGGATGTTTACATTTATGTTGTCGTTGACATTGACGTTCGCATTGACCTTCACCATCACGATGACGTTAACATTTATATTTACATTGACGTTCATGTTTACATTGATGTTGACATTGAAGTTCATATTGACATTCACATTGACGTTTACGTTGAGGTTGACGTTGGTATTGACGGTTAACATTCATGTTCATATAGACATTGACATTGACATTTTAATTATACATTCACATTCATATTCACATTAACAATCACATAGACGTTGACATTGACTTTAACGTTGAATAGACATTCACGTTCACATTCACATTCACATTCACAGTCACGTAGACATTGCCATTGACACTAATGTAGACATTGATGTTGACGTTGATGTTTTTGTTAACATTTACATTGACGTTTATGTTTACGTTGACGTTCATTCACATTGACGTTGACATTCACATTGCTGTTTACATTTATGTTGAATCTTTTATTGACATGACATTCTTGTTCATATTCACTTTGACATTTATGTTAACGCTGATATTTATGTTTACGTTGACATTCACATTGTTGTATACACTAATATTGACGCAATCATTTACGTTTTACATTGACGCTGAGGTTGATGTTCATGTTCACATTTACATTGACTTTCACATTCACGTTGATGCTGATATTTATGTTGACTTTCACATTTACATTGATGTTAATATTTATGTTGACATTAACATTCACACAGTCATTTATGATTATGTTGACACTGATGTTGAAGTTGACATTCATATTGACATTGACGCTTAAGTGTACGTTTACATTTATGTTGGCACTGATGTATGAGGTTCATATTTACGTTGAAGTTCACTTTGACTTTGACACTAATGTTCATATAGTCGTTGACTTTTATGTTAATGTTGATATTGACACTGATGTTAATATTGATGTTGACATTGACGTTCATGATAATTTTTATATTTACATTGAAGTTGACGTTCACGTTCATGTTTTTATTGATGTTTATTTTGATGCTAGTGTTGACGTTAATATTAACTTTAATATTGACGTTCACATTATGTTAACGTTAAAATTGTATTTATGTTAACATTAACGTTGACATTTACATTGATGTTCACTCAGTCTTTGATGTTTACGTTTAAAATAATGTTGACATTCACATTCACATTCATGTTGACGTTCACATATTGTCATTGACATTGATGTTTACATGGATGTTCACATTTATGGTGACGTTTAGGTTTACGTTCACGTTGACATTGACATTCATGTTGTCGTTCACGTTGACATGCACGTCATCATTTATTTTTAGGTTGACATTGACATTTACGGTTACGTTCAAATAGACATTGACATTCATGTTGACATTGACATTCTTACTGATTCTTACGTTAACATTGATGTTAATGTTTATAATCATTGATAATTACATTGAAGTTTATGTTTACGCTGACATTGACATTTACATTGATATTGACATTGACCTTGACGTTCACGTGGACTTTCATATTTATGTTGACGTTGACGTTGAAGTTTACCTTGACCTTGACCTTCACGATGACGCGAAGTTTTACATTTACATTGACGTTCATGTTTACATTGATGTTTACGTTTAAGTACACGTTGACGTCCACCTTGAAGTTTATGTTGATGTTTACATTGACGTTGATGTTTATGTTGATGTTCAAATTTACTTTGATGGTGACGGTGACGTTAAGATCGACGTAGGCATTAGAATTCACGTTGTCTTTGATGTTTATATTGAAGTTGATGACGATATTAACATTAATATTCATGTTGATGTTCTCGTTGATGATGACATTGACGTTACAGTTATGTTAATGTTGTTATTGACGTTAACATTGACAATGACATTTACGTTGACATTGAAGATTACGTTGACGTTGATGCTGATATTTATGTTTATGTTCACCTTAACGTTAATGTTCATATTGTCGTTCATATTGACATTCACGTTTACATTTACGTTAAGTTGACGTTGATGTTGATATTTATGAATATGTTAATGTTCATATTCACATAGACGTTGACGTTGACGTTTACATTAATTAGATATTCACATTCATATTAAAAGTCACATAGACGTTGACGTTGACATAAATGTTAATTAGATGTTCACGTTCACATTCACATTCACAGTCACATAGACGTTTACATTCATGCTTATATAGACATTGATGTTGACGTTTATATATACATTGACGTTCACGTTTTTGTTGACATTCATTAACATTGACTTTAACAATCAAGTTGTCGCTCTCGTTTACGTTCACTCTTATATTGATGTTTACATTCTTGTTCTTCTTCATGTTGACGTTTATGTTAGCGCTGACATTTACATTGACGTTCATATTAACATTTATGTTGATGTTCACATTAAAATTGAAATTAACGTCCACGTAGTCATTTATGTTTACGTTGATGTTCACATACACATTTACTTTGCCCTTCACAATCAGATTGACGCTGATGTTTATGTTGACGTTCATATTGATGTTGTCATTAACGTTTACATAGTTATTTACGCATACGTTGACACTGATGTTGAAGTTGACATTCATATTGACATTCATGCTTATGTTGACGTTTACATTTTCGTTAATACTGATGTTTATGTTGACCTTCATATTTACGTTGACGTTCACATTGAAATTGACACTAATGTTCATACAATTGTTGCGTTTTATGTTGATGTTGATGTTAATATTGATGTTGACGTTTACGTTGACGTTCATGTTGTTGTTGATGTTTAAATTGATTATAGTGTTGACATTAACATTAATTTTCACGTTGACGTTGACGTTGCTGTTGACATTCACATTATGTTGATGTTAGCATTGACGTTGATGTTCACATTGAGGTTCACGCGGTCATTGATGTTTACGTTTAAAGTAATATTGATGTTGACGTTCACTTGCATGTTTATATTCACATCAACATTGGCATTGACATTTACATAGACGTTCATATTGATGCTGACGTTTACGTTTATGTTGACATTGGCATTGACTTTATGCTTAGGTTGACGTTAACATTTACGTTTATGTTCACATAGACATTAAATTTGACGTTGACGTTGAGAGTTATGTTGACGTTTACCTTTACGTTGACACTGATGTTTACATTGACGTTCATGTTTACATTGATGTTTACATTTACATTGATACTAATGTTGATGCAGTCATTGACTTTTACATTGACACTAACGTTAATGTTGATGTTTATGTTGACACTAACGTTCATGTTCACGTTAATATTTACATTTACGTGGACATTGACGTTCACGTTAATGTTCACGTTGTGATTGATGTTTATGTTGATATTTGTGTTGAAATTAACATCAAATATACCGTTGACATTGACGTTAAAATTATGTTGACGTTAACATTAACATTGATGATCACATAGTCATTGACTTTTACGTTGACACTAATCTTAAAGTTGACTTTCACATTCATGTTGCCATTCACATTGACATTTACATTTAGATGGACGGTCACAATGATGCTAACGTTTAAGTTTACGTTCACATGGACGTTGACATTCATATATACATTGAAGTTGAAGTTGACATTGACGTTGACGTTTATATTCACTTCGACTTTTACATTCACGTTCATATTGATATTAGTATTGACGTTCAGATTGATGTCAAATTTCTCGCTAACTATTACATTTACGTTCATGTTGACGTTTATGTTGATGTTGACATTGACGATTATGTTGATGTTGATATTTACGTTGACTTTGATGTTCACGCTAATGTGGACGTTGATTTTGACATTTACATTTACCTTGATGTTCACATTTAAATTGATGTTCATTGACATTTTCGTTAACATTCACTTTGTCGTTGAGGTTAATGTTGACTCTTATATTGATGTTGACATTCTTCGTCTCATTCATATTGACGTTTATGTTATCCCTGGTATTTATGTTAACGTTCACGTTCAGATTTATGTTGACATTGACATTATCATTCAGGAACTCATTTACGTATACATTGACGCTGAGCTTAACATTCATTTTCACATTTACGTTGAAATCTTCATTCACGCTGACGATATTGTTTATTTTGACATTCATGTTTACGTTGACGTTCATATTGATATTGACATTAATATTCACATAGTCATTTATGTTTACACTGTTATTGACGTTCACCTTGACGTTCCCACTTATGTTGATGTTTACCTTTACGTTGATACTGATGTTTACATTGACGTTCATGTTTACATTAATGTTTACATTGACATTGATACTATTTTTGATGCAGTCATTGCCTTTTACATTGAAACTAATGTTAATGTTGACACTGACGTTCACGTTCACGTTAATATTTACATTTACGTTGACATTGACGTTCACGTTAATGTTCACGTTGTGGTTGATGTTTAAGTGGATATTTGTGTTGAAATTAACATCAACTATCACGTTGACATTGACGTTAAAATTATGTTGACGTTAACATTGACATTGATGTTCACATTGATGTTAACATAGTCATTGACATTTACGTCGACACTAATCTTAAAGTTGTCTTTCACATTCATGTTGCCATTCACATTGACATTGACATTGACATTTACATGGACAGTCACATTGATGCTGACGTTTAAGTTTATGTTCACATTGACGTTGACATTCACATTAACATTTATGTTTAGGTTATCATTGACGTTTACGTTTACGTTCACATAGACATTGATATTAACGTTGACGTTTACATTCTCTATGACCCTTACGTTGACCTTGATGTTTACAATCACGTTGACATTTACATTGAAGAACACATTCATGCTGACATTGAGATTGACATTGGCATTGACATTTACATTCTTATTGATGTTATTATTAACGTTGACATTCACATTGATGTTCACTCAGTCGTTGATGTTTACGTTTAAAGTAATGTTGACATTGACATTCACATTCATGTTGACGTTCACAGTGATCTTGACATTGATGTTTACATGGACGTTCACATTTATGGTGACATTTAGGTTTATGTTCACATTGACATTGACATTCACTTTGTCGTGCACGTTGACATTCACGTCAACATTTATGTTTAGGTTGACATTGACATTTACGGTTACGTTCAAATAGACATGGACATTAATGTTTACATTGACATTCTCACTGACTCTTACGTTGATGTTGAGTTGATGTTTATAATCATTGACGTTTATGTTAAAGTTGATGTTCACTCTTACATTGATGTTGTCATTGGCGTTGACATTTACGTTGACATTCATGTGGATGTTTACATTTATGTTGTCGTTGACATTGACGTTCGCATTGACCTTCACCATCACGATGACGTTAACATTTATATTTACATTGACGTTCATGTTTACATTGATGTTGACATTGAAGTTCATATTGACATTCACATTGCTGTTTACATTTATGTTGTCGTTGACATTGACGTTCGCATTGACCTTCACCATCACGATGACGTTAACATTTATATTTACATTGACGTTCATGTTTACATTGATGTTGACATTGAAGTTCATATTGACATTCACATTGCTGTTTACATTTATGTTGTCGTTGACATTGACGTTCGCATTGACCTTCACCATCACGATGACGTTAACATTTATATTTACATTGACGTTCATGTTTACATTGATGTTGACATTGAAGTTCATATTGACATTCACATTGCTGTTTACATTTATGTTGTCGTTGACATTGACGTTCGCATTGACCTTCACCATCACGATGACGTTAACATTTATATTTACATTGACGTTCATGTTTACATTGATGTTGACATTGAAGTTCATATTGACATTCACATTGCTGTTTACATTTATGTTGTCGTTGACATTGACGTTCGCATTGACCTTCACCATCACGATGACGTTAACATTTATATTTACATTGACGTTCATGTTTACATTGATGTTGACATTGAAGTTCATATTGACATTCACATTGCTGTTTACATTTATGTTGTCGTTGACATTGACGTTCGCATTGACCTTCACCATCACGATGACGTTAACATTTATATTTACATTGACGTTCATGTTTACATTGATGTTGACATTGAAGTTCATATTGACATTCACATTGCTGTTTACATTTATGTTGTCGTTGACATTGACGTTCGCATTGACCTTCACCATCACGATGACGTTAACATTTATATTTACATTGACGTTCATGTTTACATTGATGTTGACATTGAAGTTCATATTGACATTCACATTGCTGTTTACATTTATGTTGTCGTTGACATTGACGTTCGCATTGACCTTCACCATCACGATGACGTTAACATTTATATTTACATTGACGTTCATGTTTACATTGATGTTGACATTGAAGTTCATATTGACATTCACATTGCTGTTTACATTTATGTTGTCGTTGACATTGACGTTCGCATTGACCTTCACCATCACGATGACGTTAACATTTATATTTACATTGACGTTCATGTTTACATTGATGTTGACATTGAAGTTCATATTGACATTCACATTGCTGTTTACATTTATGTTGTCGTTGACATTGACGTTCGCATTGACCTTCACCATCACGATGACGTTAACATTTATATTTACATTGACGTTCATGTTTACATTGATGTTGACATTGAAGTTCATATTGACATTCACATTGCTGTTTACATTTATGTTGTCGTTGACATTGACGTTCGCATTGACCTTCACCATCACGATGACGTTAACATTTATATTTACATTGACGTTCATGTTTACATTGATGTTGACATTGAAGTTCATATTGACATTCACATTGCTGTTTACATTTATGTTGTCGTTGACATTGACGTTCGCATTGACCTTCACCATCACGATGACGTTAACATTTATATTTACATTGACGTTCATGTTTACATTGATGTTGACATTGAAGTTCATATTGACATTCACATTGCTGTTTACATTTATGTTGTCGTTGACATTGACGTTCGCATTGACCTTCACCATCACGATGACGTTAACATTTATATTTACATTGACGTTCATGTTTACATTGATGTTGACATTGAAGTTCATATTGACATTCACATTGCTGTTTACATTTATGTTGTCGTTGACATTGACGTTCGCATTGACCTTCACCATCACGATGACGTTAACATTTATATTTACATTGACGTTCATGTTTACATTGATGTTGACATTGAAGTTCATATTGACATTCACATTGCTGTTTACATTTATGTTGTCGTTGACATTGACGTTCGCATTGACCTTCACCATCACGATGACGTTAACATTTATATTTACATTGACGTTCATGTTTACATTGATGTTGACATTGAAGTTCATATTGACATTCACATTGCTGTTTACATTTATGTTGTCGTTGACATTGACGTTCGCATTGACCTTCACCATCACGATGACGTTAACATTTATATTTACATTGACGTTCATGTTTACATTGATGTTGACATTGAAGTTCATATTGACATTCACATTGCTGTTTACATTTATGTTGTCGTTGACATTGACGTTCGCATTGACCTTCACCATCACGATGACGTTAACATTTATATTTACATTGACGTTCATGTTTACATTGATGTTGACATTGAAGTTCATATTGACATTCACATTGCTGTTTACATTTATGTTGTCGTTGACATTGACGTTCGCATTGACCTTCACCATCACGATGACGTTAACATTTATATTTACATTGACGTTCATGTTTACATTGATGTTGACATTGAAGTTCATATTGACATTCACATTGCTGTTTACATTTATGTTGTCGTTGACATTGACGTTCGCATTGACCTTCACCATCACGATGACGTTAACATTTATATTTACATTGACGTTCATGTTTACATTGATGTTGACATTGAAGTTCATATTGACATTCACATTGCTGTTTACATTTATGTTGTCGTTGACATTGACGTTCGCATTGACCTTCACCATCACGATGACGTTAACATTTATATTTACATTGACGTTCATGTTTACATTGATGTTGACATTGAAGTTCATATTGACATTCACATTGCTGTTTACATTTATGTTGTCGTTGACATTGACGTTCGCATTGACCTTCACCATCACGATGACGTTAACATTTATATTTACATTGACGTTCATGTTTACATTGATGTTGACATTGAAGTTCATATTGACATTCACATTGCTGTTTACATTTATGTTGTCGTTGACATTGACGTTCGCATTGACCTTCACCATCACGATGACGTTAACATTTATATTTACATTGACGTTCATGTTTACATTGATGTTGACATTGAAGTTCATATTGACATTCACATTGCTGTTTACATTTATGTTGTCGTTGACATTGACGTTCGCATTGACCTTCACCATCACGATGACGTTAACATTTATATTTACATTGACGTTCATGTTTACATTGATGTTGACATTGAAGTTCATATTGACATTCACATTGCTGTTTACATTTATGTTGTCGTTGACATTGACGTTCGCATTGACCTTCACCATCACGATGACGTTAACATTTATATTTACATTGACGTTCATGTTTACATTGATGTTGACATTGAAGTTCATATTGACATTCACATTGCTGTTTACATTTATGTTGTCGTTGACATTGACGTTCGCATTGACCTTCACCATCACGATGACGTTAACATTTATATTTACATTGACGTTCATGATAATTTTTATATTTACATTTAAGTTGACGTTCACGTTCATGTTTTTATTGATGTTTATTTTGATGCTAGTGTTGACGTTAATATTAACTTTAATATTGACGTTCACATTATGTTAACGTTAAAATTGTATTTATGTTAACATTAACGTTGACATTTACATTGATGTTCACTCAGTCTTTGATGTTTACGTTTAAAATAATGTTGACATTCACATTCACATTCATGTTGACGTTCACATATTGTCATTGACATTGATGTTTACATGGATGTTCACATTTATGGTGACGTTTAGGTTTACGTTCACGTTGACATTGACATTCATGTTGTCGTTCACGTTGACATGCACGTCATCATTTATTTTTAGGTTGACATTGACATTTACGGTTACGTTCAAATAGACATTGACATTCATGTTGACATTGACATTCTTACTGATTCTTACGTTAACATTGATGTTAATGTTTATAATCATTGATAATTACATTGAAGTTTATGTTTACGCTGACATTGACATTTACATTGATATTGACATTGACCTTGACGTTCACGTGGACTTTCATATTTATGTTGACGTTGACGTTGAAGTTTACCTTGACCTTGACCTTCACGATGACGCGAAGTTTTACATTTACATTGACGTTCATGTTTACATTGATGTTTACGTTTAAGTACACGTTGACGTCCACCTTGAAGTTTATGTTGATGTTTACATTGACGTTGATGTTTATGTTGATGTTCAAATTTACTTTGATGGTGACGGTGACGTTAAGATCGACGTAGGCATTAGAATTCACGTTGTCTTTGATGTTTATATTGAAGTTGATGACGATATTAACGTTAATATTCATGTTGATGTTCTCGTTGATGATGACATTGACGTTACAGTTATGTTAATGTTGTTATTGACGTTAACATTGACAATGACATTTACGTTGACATTGAAGATTACGTTGACGTTGATGCTGATATTTATGTTTATGTTCACCTTAACGTTAATGTTCATATTGTCGTTCATATTGACATTCACGTTTACATTTACGTTAAGTTGACGTTGATGTTGATATTTATGAATATGTTAATGTTCATATTCACATAGACGTTGACGTTGACGTTTACATTAATTAGATATTCACATTCATATTAAAAGTCACATAGACGTTGACGTTGACATAAATGTTAATTAGATGTTCACGTTCACATTCACATTCACAGTCACATAGACGTTTACATTCATGCTTATATAGACATTGATGTTTACGTTTATATATACATTGACGTTCACGTTTTTGTTGACATTCATTAACATTGACTTTAACAATCAAGTTGTCGCTCTCGTTTACGTTCACTCTTATATTGATGTTTACATTCTTGTTCTTCTTCATGTTGACGTTTATGTTAGCGCTGACATTTACATTGACGTTCATATTAACATTTATGTTGATGTTCACATTAAAATTGAAATTAACGTCCACGTAGTCATTTATGTTTACGTTGATGTTCACATACACATTTACTTTGCCCTTCACAATCAGATTGACGCTGATGTTTATGTTGACGTTCATATTGATGTTGTCATTAACGTTTACATAGTTATTTACGCATACGTTGACACTGATGTTGAAGTTGACATTCATATTGACATTCATGCTTATGTTGACGTTTACATTTTCGTTAATACTGATGTTTATGTTGACCTTCATATTTACGTTGACGTTCACATTGAAATTGACACTAATGTTCATACAATTGTTGCGTTTTATGTTGATGTTGATGTTAATATTGATGTTGACGTTTACGTTGACGTTCATGTTGTTGTTGATGTTTAAATTGATTATAGTGTTGACATTAACATTAATTTTCACGTTGACGTTGACGTTGCTGTTGACATTCACATTATGTTGATGTTAGCATTGACGTTGATGTTCACATTGAGGTTCACGCGGTCATTGATGTTTACGTTTAAAGTAATATTGATGTTGACGTTCACTTGCATGTTTATATTCACATCAACATTGGCATTGACATTTACATAGACGTTCATATTGATGCTGACGTTTACGTTTATGTTGACATTGGCATTGACTTTATGCTTAGGTTGACGTTAACATTTACGTTTATGTTCACATAGACATTAAATTTGACGTTGACGTTGAGAGTTATGTTGACGTTTACCTTTACGTTGACACTGATGTTTACATTGACGTTCATGTTTACATTGATGTTTACATTTACATTGATACTAATGTTGATGCAGTCATTGACTTTTACATTGACACTAACGTTAATGTTGATGTTTATGTTGACACTAACGTTCATGTTCACGTTAATATTTACATTTACGTGGACATTGACGTTCACGTTAATGTTCACGTTGTGATTGATGTTTATGTTGATATTTGTGTTGAAATTAACATCAAATATACCGTTGACATTGACGTTAAAATTATGTTGACGTTAACATTAACATTGATGATCACATAGTCATTGACTTTTACGTTGACACTAATCTTAAAGTTGACTTTCACATTCATGTTGCCATTCACATTGACATTTACATTTAGATGGACGGTCACAATGATGCTAACGTTTAAGTTTACGTTCACATGGACGTTGACATTCATATATACATTGAAGTTGAAGTTGACATTGACGTTGACGTTTATATTCACTTCGACTTTTACATTCACGTTCATATTGATATTAGTATTGACGTTCAGATTGATGTCAAATTTCTCGCTAACTATTACATTTACGTTCATGTTGACGTTTATGTTGATGTTGACATTGACGATTATGTTGATGTTGATATTTACGTTGACTTTGATGTTCACGCTAATGTGGACGTTGATTTTGACATTTACATTTACCTTGATGTTCACATTTAAATTGATGTTCATTGACATTTTCGTTAACATTCACTTTGTCGTTGAGGTTAATGTTGACTCTTATTTTGATGTTGACATTCTTCGTCTCATTCATATTGACGTTTATGTTATCCCTGGTATTTATGTTAACGTTCACGTTCAGATTTATGTTGACATTGACATTATCATTCAGGAACTCATTTACGTATACATTGACGCTGAGCTTAACATTCATTTTCACATTTACGTTGAAATCTTTATTCACGCTGACGATATTGTTTATTTTGACATTCATGTTTACGTTGACGTTCATATTGATATTGACATTAATATTCACATAGTCATTTATGTTTACACTGTTATTGACGTTCACCTTGACGTTCCCACTTATGTTGATGTTTACCTTTACGTTGATACTGATGTTTACATTGACGTTCATGTTTACATTAATGTTTACATTGACATTGATACAATTTTTGATGCAGTCATTGCCTTTTACATTGAAACTAATGTTAATGTTGACACTGACGTTCACGTTCACGTTAATATTTACATTTACGTTGACATTGACGTTCACGTTAATGTTCACGTTGTGGTTGATGTTTAAGTGGATATTTGTGTTGAAATTAACATCAACTATCACGTTGACATTGACGTTAAAATTATGTTGACGTTAACATTGACATTGATGTTCACATTGATGTTAACATAGTCATTGACATTTACGTCGACACTAATCTTAAAGTTGACTTTCACATTCATGTTGCCATTCACATTGACATTGACATTGACATTTACATGGACAGTCACATTGATGCTGACGTTTAAGTTTATGTTCACATTGACGTTGACATTCACATTAACATTTATGTTTAGGTTATCATTGACGTTTACGTTTACGTTCACATAGACATTGATATTAACGTTGACGTTTACATTCTCTATGACCCTTACGTTGACCTTGATGTTTACAATCACGTTGACATTTACATTGAAGATGACATTCATGCTGACATTGAGATTGACATTGGCATTGACATTTACATTCTTATTGATGTTATTATTAACGTTGACATTCACATTGATGTTCACTCAGTCGTTGATGTTTACGTTTAAAGTAATGTTGACATTGACATTCACATTCATGTTGACGTTCACAGTGATCTTGACATTGATGTTTACATGGACGTTCACATTTATGGTGACATTTAGGTTTATGTTCACATTGACATTGACATTCACTTTGTCGTGCACGTTGACATTCACGTCAACATTTATGTTTAGGTTGACATTGACATTTACGGTTACGTTCAAATAGACATGGACATTAATGTTTACATTGACATTCTCACTGACTCTTACGTTGATGTTGAGTTGATGTTTATAATCATTGACGTTTATGTTAAAGTTGATGTTCACTCTTACATTGATGTTGTCATTGGCGTTGACATTTACGTTGACATTCATGTGGATGTTTACATTTATGTTGTCGTTGACATTGACGTTCGCATTGACCTTCACCATCACGATGACGTTAACATTTATATTTACATTGACGTTCATGTTTACATTGATGTTGACATTGAAGTTCATATTGACATTCACATTGACGTTTACGTTGAGGTTGACGTTGGTATTGACGGTTAACATTCATGTTCATATAGACATTGACATTGACATTTTAATTAGACATTCACATTCATATTCACATTAACAATCACATAGACGTTGACATTGACTTTAACGTTGAATAGACATTCACGTTCACATTCACATTCACATTCACAGTCACGTAGACATTGCCATTGACACTAATGTAGACATTGATGTTGACGTTGATGTTTTTGTTAACATTTACATTGACGTTTATGTTTACGTTGACGTTCATTCACATTGACGTTGACATTCACATTGCTGTTTACATTTATGTTGAATCTTTTATTGACATGACATTCTTGTTCATATTCACTTTGACATTTATGTTAACGCTGATATTTATGTTTACGTTGACATTCACATTGTTGTATACACTAATATTGACGCAATCATTTACGTTTTACATTGACGCTGAGGTTGATGTTCATGTTCACATTTACATTGACTTTCACATTCACGTTGATGCTGATATTTATGTTGACTTTCACATTTACATTGATGTTAATATTTATGTTGACATTAACATTCACACAGTCATTTATGATTATGTTGACACTGATGTTGAAGTTGACATTCATATTGACATTGACGCTTAAGTGTACGTTTACATTTATGTTGGCACTGATGTATGAGGTTCATATTTACGTTGAAGTTCACTTTGACTTTGACACTAATGTTCATATAGTCGTTGACTTTTATGTTAATGTTGATATTGACACTGATGTTAATATTGATGTTGACATTGACGTTCATGATAATTTTTATATTTACATTGAAGTTGACGTTCACGTTCATGTTTTTATTGATGTTTATTTTGATGCTAGTGTTGACGTTAATATTAACTTTAATATTGACGTTCACATTATGTTAACGTTAAAATTGTATTTATGTTAACATTAACGTTGACATTTACATTGATGTTCACTCAGTCTTTGATGTTTACGTTTAAAATAATGTTGACATTCACATTCACATTCATGTTGACGTTCACATATTGTCATTGACATTGATGTTTACATGGATGTTCACATTTATGGTGACGTTTAGGTTTACGTTCACGTTGATATTGACATTCATGTTGTCGTTCACATTGACATGCACGTCATCATTTATTTTTAGGTTGACATTGACATTTACGGTTACGTTCAAATAGACATTGACATTCATGTTGACATTGACATTCTTACTGATTCTTACGTTAACATTGATGTTAATGTTTATAATCATTGATAATTACATTGAAGTTTATGTTTACGCTGACATTGACATTTACATTGATATTGACATTGACCTTGACGTTCACGTGGACTTTCATATTTATGTTGACGTTGACGTTGAAGTTTACCTTGACCTTGACCTTCACGATGACGCGAAGTTTTACATTTACATTGACGTTCATGTTTACATTGATGTTTACGTTTAAGTACACGTTGACGTCCACCTTGAAGTTTATGTTGATGTTTACATTGACGTTGATGTTTATGTTGATGTTCAAATTTACTTTGATGGTGACGGTGACGTTAAGATCGACGTAGGCATTAGAATTCACGTTGTCTTTGATGTTTATATTGAAGTTGATGACGATATTAACATTAATATTCATGTTGATGTTCTCGTTGATGATGACATTGACGTTACAGTTATGTTAATGTTGTTATTGACGTTAACATTGACAATGACATTTACGTTGACATTGAAGATTACGTTGACGTTGATGCTGATATTTATGTTTATGTTCACCTTAACGTTAATGTTCATATTGTCGTTCATATTGACATTCACGTTTACATTTACGTTAAGTTGACGTTGATGTTGATATTTATGAATATGTTAATGTTCATATTCACATAGACGTTGACGTTGACGTTTACATTAATTAGATATTCACATTCATATTAAAAGTCACATAGACGTTGACGTTGACATAAATGTTAATTAGATGTTCACGTTCACATTCACATTCACAGTCACATAGACGTTTACATTCATGCTTATATAGACATTGATGTTTACGTTTATATATACATTGACGTTCACGTTTTTGTTGACATTCATTAACATTGACTTTAACAATCAAGTTGTCGCTCTCGTTTACGTTCACTCTTATATTGATGTTTACATTCTTGTTCTTCTTCATGTTGACGTTTATGTTAGCGCTGACATTTACATTGACGTTCATATTAACATTTATGTTGATGTTCACATTAAAATTGAAATTAACGTCCACGTAGTCATTTATGTTTACGTTGATGTTCACATACACATTTACTTTGCCCTTCACAATCAGATTGACGCTGATGTTTATGTTGACGTTCATATTGATGTTGTCATTAACGTTTACATAGTTATTTACGCATACGTTGACACTGATGTTGAAGTTGACATTCATATTGACATTCATGCTTATGTTGACGTTTACATTTTCGTTAATACTGATGTTTATGTTGACCTTCATATTTACGTTGACGTTCACATTGAAATTGACACTAATGTTCATACAATTGTTGCGTTTTATGTTGATGTTGATGTTAATATTGATGTTGACGTTTACGTTGACGTTCATGTTGTTGTTGATGTTTAAATTGATTATAGTGTTGACATTAACATTAATTTTCACGTTGACGTTGACGTTGCTGTTGACATTCACATTATGTTGATGTTAGCATTGACGTTGATGTTCACATTGAGGTTCACGCGGTCATTGATGTTTACGTTTAAAGTAATATTGATGTTGACGTTCACTTGCATGTTTATATTCACATCAACATTGGCATTGACATTTACATAGACGTTCATATTGATGCTGACGTTTACGTTTATGTTGACATTGGCATTGACTTTATGCTTAGGTTGACGTTAACATTTACGTTTATGTTCACATAGACATTAAATTTGACGTTGACATTGACATTCTCCCTGACACTTACATTGACGTTGATGTTGATGTTTACAATCAAATTGATGTTTATGTTGAAGTTCATGTTCAAGCTAACATTGACCTTGAAATTAGCATTGACATTGATGTTTATGTTCACGTGGACGTTCAAATTTACGTTGACGTTGACATTTAGATTGACCTTGAGGTTCACCATGATGCTAACATTTACATTTATGATGACGTTCATGTTTACATTGATGTTGACATTGAAGTACACGTTGGCGTTCACCTTGACGTTGATGTTGACATTGACAGTGATGTTCACATTGACACTAATGTTTATGTTGACATTCAAATTTACTTCGATGGTGACAGTGACGTTCATATTGACGTAGACGTTAACATTCACGTTGTCATTGATGTTTATGTTAATGTTGAAGTTGACGGTGACGTTAATATTCACGTTGACTTTCTCGTTGATGCTGATTTTGACGTTCAAGTAATGTTGATGTTTACATTGACATTTACATTGACGTTGACATTTACGTTTATATTGATGTTCACGTAGTCATTGACATTTAGGTTGACATCAATATTGATGTTGACGGTCCGGTTAATGTTGACGTTCACATCAACATAAACACTCACTGTTACATTGACGTTCACGTTGATGATGAAGTTTACGTTTACATTCACATTGATGTTGATTTTCATGTTGACATTCACGTTGACGTTTACATTTAGGTTGACGTTGATGTTGACTTTTACGTTTACGTTCACGTTCATGTTCATATAGACATAGTATGTTAATTAGACGTTAACGTTCATATTCACATTCACAGTCACAATCATATAGACGTTGACGTTCACGCTTATATAGACGTTGATGTTTACATTTAAATTTACATTGACGTTCACGTTTACATTGACGTTCATTGACATTGACGTTAATATTCACGTTGTCGTTGATATTTACATTGACTCTTACATTGATGTTGACATTCTTTTTCTTGTTCATGTTGTCGTTTATGTTAACTTTGACATTTACATTTACGTTGATCTTCACATTTATGTTGATGTTCACATTGATGTTAACATTAATGTCCACGCAGTCATTTACATTTACGTTGTCGTTGATGTGGATATTCACATTCACATTTACTTTGACCTTCACAATCACGTTGATGCTGATTTTTTTTACGTTCATATTGATGTTGACATTAACGTTCACTTAGTCATTTACGTTTAGGTTGACATTGATGTTGAAGTTGATATTGATGTTGACATTCATGCGTATGTTGATGTTTACATTTACGTTAACACTGATGTTTATGTTGACCTTCATGTTTACGTTGACGTTCACATTGACATTGACACTAATGTTCATGCAATTGTTGACTTTACGTTGACATTGATGTTAATATTGATGTTGACGTTGACGTTCACATTCATATTGTTGTTGACGTTTACGTTGATTCTAGTGTTGACATTAACATTAATTTTTACGTTGATGTTTCCATTCAAATTATGTTGATGTTAGCATTGACGTTGACGTTCACATTGATGTTCACACAGTCATTGACGTTTACGTTTAAAGCAACGTTGACGTTGACGTTCCCTTTCATGTTGACGTTCAAATTAACATTGACATTGACATTTACATGGACATTTACATTTATGCTGACGTTTACATTTATATTCAAATTGACGTTGATTTTATTTTAAGGTTGACGTTGGCATTTACCTTTAGGTTCACATAGACATTAAATTTGACGTTGACGTTGACATTCTCCCTAAGTCTTACATTGACCTTGAAGTTTATTTTTACATTCACATTGACGTTTATGTTGAAGTTCATGTTCTCGCTGACATTGATGTTTAAATTAGCATTGACATTGATGTTGACGTTCACCTGGACATTCAAATTTACGTTGACATTGAAGTTTAGATTTACCATGATGTTCACGATGATGCTACCGTTTACATTTACCTTGACGTTGATATTGACATTGACATTCATGTTTACATTGACGTTTAAATTTACTTCGATGGTGACGGTGACGTTCATATTGACGGTGACGTTAACATTCACGTTGTCGTTGACGTTTACGTTGATGATGAAGTTGACATTGACATTAATATTCACGTTCACTTTCTGGTTGATGCTGATGTTGACGTTCAAGTAATGTTAACATTGACATTGAAGGTTCCATTGACGTTTACATTGATGTTCACATAGTCATTGACATTTAGGCTTACATCAATGTTGATGTTGACGATCCGGTTCATGTTGATGTTCACATTAATATTAATATTGACTTCTACATTGACGTTCTCATTGATGCTAACATTTACGTTGGCGTTCATGCTGATATTGACGTTCGTATTATCATTCATATTGACTTTCATGTTGACGTTTGGATTTAGGTTTACGTTGATGTTGATGTTTACGTTTATGTGCAAATTCATGTTCACATAGATGTTGTATGTTAATTAGACGTTCACGTTCACATTCACATTAACACTCATGTAGAAGTTGGCATCGACAATTACTTTGATGTCGATGATGACGTTTACGTTGATGTTTATGTTCTTGTTGCCATTTACATTGACGTTGATCGTGATGTTGAAATTGATTTGACATTTACGTTAAAGTTGACGTTGACGTTAAAGTTGACGTGCAATTTGATATTGACGTCGACATTCATATTGATTTTGACGTTTAAATTGACGTTCATGTTTTCAATGATTTTATTATTGACATTCACGTTCACGTTCACGTTCACGTTGACATTTACATTTACATATTCACGTTACATTAATGTTCACATTCACCTTTACATTGACGTTTACATTGACGTTGATGTTGACATTCACGTTCATATTGATGTTGACATTGACATTGAGGTTCAAGTTCAAGATTATGTTGATGTTCACGTTTATGCTTACATAGACGTTCATTACATTTCTGAATAAAACAATATATTACATTTACCTTTAATTTTATGTTGACAATAATGTTAATGTTATGTTGACGTTGATATTCACAATTACATAGACATTAACATTCATGTTGTCATTGAACTTTATGTTGATTCTGATGTTGACGTTGACGTTAATATTCACGTTGATGCTGACGTTGACGTTGACGTTCAAGTTAATATTCACATTGATGTTCACGTAGTCATTAACGTTTACGTTGACACTAATGTTGATGTTGACATTCACGTTAATGTTGATGTTCCCATTAACATAACATTGACATTTACATTGACGTTCACATTGATGTTGATGTTTACGTTTATGTTCATGTTTACATTGTTGTTTAGGTTGACGTTCACGTTGACATTTATGTTTAGGTTGACGTTGATGTTGATATTTACATTAACGTTCACCTTTATGTTCACATAACATTGAAGTTGAAGTTAACGTTAATTAGACATCCACGGTCATATTCACATTCACAGTCACCAAGACATTGACGTTGACATTGACTTTCATGTTGAGATTTACCTTTACATTCTCATTGACATTTATGTGGATATTGATGTTGAAGTTTAATTTGACATTCACGTTAATGTTAAAATTGACATTCATATTGACATTGACGTCGATAAACATATTGGCATTGACTTATAGATTGATGCTCACGTTTTCATTGATTTTTATAATGATGTTTGACGTTGATGTTATATTTAACTTTAACATTCATATTGATGTTGACATTTACATTCTCGTTACGTTGACGTTCACTTTTACATGTACATTAATGTTGTCGTTGATATTGACATTTTCACGTTGACGTTGACGTTGACGTTCAAATTATATTGACATTTACATTGATGTTCAAATTCAAAGTTATGTTTACGTTCACGTTCAAATTTATATTGACGTTCATTAAATTACATTATATTTCTGAACATTATAATATATTACATTTACATTTATCTTTTTGCTTACGTCAACATTCATTTACGTTGACATTGACATTCACATTGAAGTTGATTTATACGTAGACATTGATATGGATATTGATGTTAACAATGAGGTTGGCGTTGACATTCACATTGACATTGACGTTGATGTTGACATTCGCGAAAAAGTGGATTATTACGTTCATGCTGATGTGGATACTAACGTTACCATTGACATTGACGTTGAAGTTGACGTTTATATTTACGTTGACGTTTGCATTTATATATTTACATTGACATCTACGTTCGCGTTCACATAGATGTTGATATTCACCTTGACATTTTCATTAACATTCACTATCACATTGACGTTGATGTTGACGTTCACGTTTCCTTTTACATTGACATTGATATTGACGTTGATGATTATGTTCACGCATATTCACGTATACGTTGATATTTATATTGATGTTAATTTTCTCGCTAACTATTACTTTTACATTGACGTTGACCTTTATGTTGACGTTGATGTTGACGTTTATGGTTATGTTGACATTGAGGTTGACGTTTACGTTGACGTTGTCATTCACGCTAATGTTGACCTTGATGGTTAAGTTAATAATTACGTTGACGATCACATTTACATTGACGTTCATTGTCATTGACGTTAATATATACATTATCATTGACGTTTACGTTAACTCTTATATTCACGTTGACATTTATGTTAACGCTGACATTTATGTTTACGTTGATGTTCATATTTATATAGACATTCACATTCACGTTGAGATTAACATTCACGCATTCATTTAAATTTATCGTTGACGTAGAAGTTGACGTTCACATTCATGTTTATGTTGATATTTACATTCACATTAACAGTAATATTTTTGTTGACGATCACATTTACGTTTATATTTATATTGATGTTGACATTAACGTTCATACAGTCATTTACGTTTACATTGACATTGATGTGGATGTTAACGTTCATATTGACCTTCACGCTTATGTTGATGTTTATATTTACATTGACACTTATGTTTATGTTGACCTCATGATTACGTTGACTTTCACATTGACATTGATACTAATTTTCATTCACTCATTGACTTTTGCATTAATGTTGATGTTGAACCTAATGTTAATGTTGATATTGTCATTTACGTTGACGTTCAAGTTCATGTTCACGTTCACATTTATGTTAACATTGACGTTAACATTCACATTCATATTTACGTTGACATTCACGTTCACGTTTATGTTATTGTTGACGTTGATGTTGATGATAGTGTTGAAGTTAATGTTAATTTTCATGTTGACATTGACGTTCAAATAATGCTGATGTTAACATTGAAATTGACATTCACATTGATGTTGACACAGTCGTTGAAATTTACATTGACACTAATGTTGATATTGACGTTCACATCCAAGTTGACGTTCACATTGACATAGATATTGATGTTTACATGGACATTCACATTGATGTTGACGTTTACTTTTATTTTGACATTGAAGTTGACATTCACGTTGTCACTCACGTAAACATTTATTATTAGGTTGACGTTGATATTTATGTTTACGTTCACATAGACATTTATATTGACGTTGACGTTGACATTTTCGTTGACTCTTACTTTGACGTTGATGTTGATGTTTACAATCACATTGACGTTTATGTTGAAGTTGACATTCATGCTGATGTTGACATTGACATTGATATCGACGTTCACATTTATGTTAACGTTGACGTTGATGTTTGCATTGACCTTTTACATTCACGATGATGCTAATGTTTACATTTATGTTGATATTCATGTTTACGTTGACGTTGACATTGAAGTACATGTTGACGTTCACCTTAAACTTCATGTTGATATTGATTGATGTTAATGTCAACACTGATGTTTACGTTGACGTTCAAATTTTCTTTAACATTGATAGTGACGTTCACATTGAATTAGATGTTAACAGTCTCGCTGTCATTGACGTTTACATTGATGTTGATATTGATGTTGACATTAATATTTCACTTTACTATTCCTGTTGATATTGACATTGATGTTCAAGTTATGTTGCTGTTGACATTGACATTGACGTTGTCGTTAACATTGATGATTACGTAGTCATTGACGTTTATGTTGACAATAAAAAAATATCGCGTTCTTTACTTTTACATTGACGCTGATGTTAATTAATGTTGACGTTTATGTTCACATTCATACTATTTTTGACGTTTACGTTGACGCTAGTGTTGACGTTGACGTTAACTCTTATGTCGATGTTCACCTTGATGTTGACAGTGATTTTCAAATTATGTTGATGTTAATATTGACGTTGATGTTCACATTGATGTTTATGCAGTCGTTGACGTTTACAATGACACTATAGTTGATCTTGACGTTCACATTAACATTGAAAATGACATTTATGTTTACATTAATATTGATGATGAAGTTTACGTTAACGTTCATATTGACGTTGACATTTGCATTGTACATCAAGTGGACGTTCATGTTAACATTTATGTTAAGGTTGACATTGATATTTACGTTTTCGTTCACATTTACTTTCACATAAGTATTGACATTGACGTTGATGTTGACATTCTCGCTGACTCTTACATTAACGTAGATGTTAATGTTTACAGTCACGCTGTCACTTATGTTTACGTTGATTATGATGCTGACGTTGACATTAATATTCACGTTGACATTTACATTGATGCTGACATTGACGTGAAAGTTATATTGACACTGACATTGACATTGATGTTGACGTTTACATTGATTTTCACATAGTCGTTGACATTTACGTTGATGTTTATGTTGACACTAATGTTGCTGTTGACATTCGCGTAAATGTTGATGTTCATAATAAAATTAACTTTGTCGTTTATGTTGACATTTACGTTGACGTTCACGTTGATGTTGACGTTTCCGTTTATGTTCACGTTAACGTTTTCATTTATGTTATTGTTCACGTTGAAGTTTACGTTTAGGTTGACGTAGATGTTGATGTTTATGTTTACGTTCACGTTCATGTTCACATAGACATTGACAATGATGTTGATGTTAATTAGACCTTCACGTTCACATTCACATTTACAATCACATAGAAGTTGACGTTGACATTGACTTTCATATAGACATTAATGTTCAAGCTAACACTAACTTTTATGTGCTTGTTGACATTTATATTGACGTTGTTGTTGATGCTGATATTGAAGTTGACTTTGACATTTACGTCGACCTTAAAGTTGAGGTTCACATTAACGTTGACGTCAACATTCTTATGATGTATATGTTGATGTTCACATTTACATTGATTTTGATTATGACGTCGACGTTCACATTCACTTTGTCTTTCACATTGACGTTGACATTCACGTTGCGTTGAAATTCACTGTTACATTTACATTGACGTTGACGTTCACATTGACATTCACGTTGATTTTGACGTTCATATTCATATTGTTGTTGATGTTGAAATTGATGTTCAAGTTCAAGGTTATGTTGACGTTCACGTTAATGTTTACATTGATGTTCATTACATTACGTTACATTTCTGAACAGTACATTACTTTATATTTTTTTATGTGTACGTTAATGTTAACGTTCACACGACGTTGACGTTGACATTCACATTGACGTTGATGTTAATATTGACATTGACATTGATGTTCACAATGATGTTGACGTTGATGTTCATGCTGACATTGAAGTTGATGTTCACATTGACATTGACGTTGACGTTGACGTTCACAAAAATCTCGATGATTATTTTTATGCTGGTGTAGACGTTCATTTTAGCATTGTTGTTGACGTTGATCTTGACGATTACGTTTACATTGACAATTATGTTTATGTCGACGTTGATATTTATGTTCACGTTCACATAGACATTGAAATTCACCTTGACTTTTACATTGACGTTCACTGTCACATTGACATTGACGTTCACATTCACATTTACATAGACGTTTACCTTTATGTTGATGTTGATGATTACATTCTCATAGATGTTCACGTTCAGATTCATGTCGACATTTACATTGACTTTAACATTTTTACTAACTCATACGTTCACGTTGACATTGACGTTTATCTTGACGTTGACGTTGATATTGACGTTTATGTTTACATTGACATTCACGCTAATGTAGATGTTGATGTTGACGTTTATAATTACGTTCACATTTACAATAACGTTATCATTGATGTTAATGTTCACTCTTATAGTGACGTTGACATTCTTGTTCTCGTTCACGTTGAAGTTTATATTAACGCAGACATTTACGTTTACATTGATGTTTACATTTATGTTGATGTTCATATTGACGTTGACATTAATGTTCACCTAGTTTTTTACGTCTACGTTGATGCTGAGGTTGACGTTAATGTTCAAGTTTACACTGACGTTCACATTCACGTTGACGATGATGTTTATGTTGACGTTCAAATTTACATTGAAGTTCAGATTGGTGTTGACAAGAACGTTCACACAGTCATTTATGTTTACATTGACATTGATGTGGATTTTGACGTTCATATTGACGTTCACACTTACATTGACGTTTACATTTATGTTGACACTGATGTTTATGTTGACCTTCATGTTTACTTTGACAACCACATTGACATGGACACTAATGTTCATGCAGCTTCTGAGTTTTATGTTGACGCTGATGTTGACACAGACGTTAATGTTGATGTCGACATTGACGTTCACATTCACATTGACATTCACATTTACGTTGACGTTCACATTCATTTTCATGTTGTTGATGATGTTTACATTGATGCAAGTGTTGACGTTAACAATGACTTTCACGTTGAAGTTCAATATAAGTTGATGTTAACATTGACGCTTATGTTCACATTGATGTTCACGCAGTCGTTGATGTTTACAATGACAATAATGTTGACGTTGATGTTCACATTTATGTTAACGTTCATATTGACATAGAAGTACTCCTTCAACGACTTATTGTTGCAAGAGATTTGGTCCAAGTTCTCTGCAATCTCTGCATATGTGTACTCACCATAAAAACAACCCGCAATAGTATCAAGCGTTGCCTTATTATATCATGTTGGCCTTATAGAAGTACTCTTTCAAGGACTCGTCATCAATGCGGTTGTTAGGGACATTGCTCACGTTATTAGTAAATCTTTCCCAAGAGCTAATCACTAACTCTAACAACCCTAAAAATTGATATGCTAAGTAATGCTTATTGTGTCTAGAATGTCAACTAATAGATCGGTTTCACACCGATTGATGCGCATAGAACCCGACCTTAGAACCATTGCTACATCGAAGCCAACTAACATGGGGAGTTATTTGAGCTATGAAAGTTTGATTCCAACAATGTAGGCTCTCTAATACGATGATTTACATGTAAGAGTCTTTACTTGACTTAAAAAGGTAAAATCATAGGTTTGGAGGGTGTAGAGGTAAAATGGTCTTTTTCCAGGCTAAACGTAGTATCGTAATTACCCTAAATATATAACTAATTATTTAATTAATAAGGTGGAGGGCCATTTTAGGGCGAGAGGGCCGAAATTGGGTTCTTGAAGTGAAGTCTTTTTCCACCCGTGTTCGAACCTAGATGGAAGCAATGAATTAAATTGTTTTTAATTTAAGTTGGCAAATTAATGTATATAATTTATATTTATTATTTATTAGATTATTTAAAATAAAAGGAAATCATATTTTTAATGATTAAATAAAACATTATTTGACTAAGTCGTAAACTAGACTCCTAAGCCTAAGGAATTTCTTCTCCCCCACACTTATCTCTCTCACGTCTCTATCACTCCCACTCACGTTTATCTCTACCAAATAACGTACAAACACAGTAGGTAAACCAATGTTCTTCACACTTGAAGAACTCACACCGAAAAATATAAATAAAGCTAATCAAACACGTAAGGCAAAGAGAGGTTTTTTCTGTCAAGTTGGTGTTGAAGCTCTTGGATTTGGACGTGTGTTTGGAGGGGTTCTTTGGGTACCAAGTTGATCTTTGAACGTCAAAAATAGATGGGTTCTCTTCTCTTTTGGTCCCTATCACAAGAGATCCCTTAAGGTTCAGCATATTCATTCCGAAAACTAGGATTGTTCCCCATTGCATATCCGTGTCACTAGCTACCTTAGAATCATAAATTGGTTATGTTTTTAGAAAACTAGGGATGAAACGTGTTTTCGTTATGAATATGTGTTTATATGTATGTTTGGAATTATGTGACTTATGTTGATGTTTCCGAAAATGTAACTACGTGTGTATGTGGTGGTGCCGTAGCTATTATTCATGGTTTAGGACTTTAAATGGCATGATATTTTTATATATTTTTAATGTACACATGTTCATGTAAATGTGCTGTTCATATGAGTTGAGATGTCGCTGATTTGAGGGATAATCTCTTGGCTTAACGAATCCATGAAAGCGCAACTAAAACGTTCTAAATGCACTCTGAAATAACCCTAAGAACCAAGGTGTAACTTGATTAAAGGATGTTGAAAAATTAAATGAATTTCGGTAAGCAAAGAGGGTTCAAAATGATGAAAAAAATAAAATAAACAAGTGAGGTCATGGAGGATTGAACCCGTCGCCTCACCAAGTTAAAAATCATGAAAATAAAAAAGTAAAAAGAAATGTGGTCAAGGGGATTCGAACCATGGTATTTGCTGGAAAATATAACTTAAAAGAAAAAATAATAAATGAGAGGAGTGGGATTCGAACCCACCACCTCTCAATAAGATTTAAGGAAGAGTAAAAGAAAACAATAAAATATGAGGCATGGAAATCGAACAAACAACCTCTAGGAAGTGTAGGAGCGTAAAGAAAATCAATGAAAGCAAATGTGAGGTGTGGGAATCGAATCTGCGACCTCTATGCAGTGAAGAAGAGTCAAAGGAAATGAAAGAAAATAAATGTGAGGCGTGGGAATCTAACCCTTGACCTCCTATGATGATTTACGGAGAAAAAATAAAAGAAATTAAAGACGGGCTATGAGGGTTCGAAACCATAACCCATCGGCCAGATGAGACAAATTTAAAGGGAATGAAAATAAAAAGTAAACTAGGTTGTGGGGGTTCGATCCCACATCCTGTTAGTTAAATTAAGCAAAAAATGAAGAGAGAAATTAAGGGAAAAATAAAATTAAGGCGTTGGGGTTCGAACTTGAGTCCCCAAGCCGTATGGATCAACCAAAAATGAATATTAAAAAAATGTAAGTGTTGTTCAAGAGACTTTAAAACATGTTTCCCTTGCCCAAATTCCATATTGATATATAAGTCATACGTCAATTAAATGTTCAAGAATAATGCTGCCTACTTAGATCAAAATCGAGATCTTGGCATACGTACAAGATGCATAAGTCTTGTACTACATAATCTTAGGAAGATATGAGTCACTTAAACGAACTACAAAGTTCCCCATGACCAAATGAGGCAAGCCTCAAATGATGCACATAATGAAATGAATGATACCAAAGGTGTTAGGATAGGATAATCAAGAGGAGCGACACATAAGTAATGACACTAGGTCATTCTTGATCATTGCAAAGTGAACCCGATGAAAGTCTTAAACTACATCCTAGGTATAGTTGGTGTTTACACTAGCCTATGAATTAAATTAGATGAAGTAAGTATGAATGACTAAAGCAGACTCTGTGTTTGCTAAAGAAGGCTCCCTAGTTAAGGTCCCATATGTTGAGCCCTCATTTTTGGGAAGTCTTGATGCCAACTGCATGATTCCAAGGTCTCATGGCATATGAACGAATGATATGAAAGAGGTTATGTGCTATATGCAATATGTAATGTTCTATGTGCAAGATGTTATGTGTTGTGTGCAATATGATAAATATGATGATGCATGTTACTCTCATGGCATGACTTTCCTAATCCAAATTTGGAAAGCTCACTTACTTTCCTAATCCCCATTTGGCAAATCCACTGACTTGACTTACCATAATCATGTGGTTAGGAAAATGCTGTTCTTAATCATGCATGTCCTTAGAATGTGCTATTATATACCCATACTTAGTAAAAGCGTGTACTAATCCCATACAACTCTAAAATTTTTGGTGCAGACACAGGTGGACGCTAGAGCTACAGGTTGACGCTGAAACTATCCGGACGTGGAGCATTCATCCGAACTTATTAGGACCTCATGCTTTCAAGGATGCTTTCTCACTATATTATAGATTAGTTATAGGATTAATCTAGTACACTAGTTCCACTAGTGTTTCTTTCCATATTTGTTCAGACCTTGTATTGGTGCCCTTTGGCACGAATACATTTAATGATATATTAAACTATTTTTTTTTTCATTTTATGTTCTTAATGTTAGATGGTTGATGGTGAACGTATATGTATTTATGTAGAATTACTTACATGCATAATACGAAACAAATGTTCAAATTTTCCTCTAAAATTAAGCTAGATGAAGTAATGATGACGTATGTAGGCTTGTCTGCAACCTCTAAGAGGTCAATGACGCCGGTCTCGTCTGGATCTAAAAATCGGTCGTGACACAAACTCCCCAGGTAATGCCATAAAGTTGTTCACTCTAAATTTTTTGTTGAGCTTTTTGGAAACCGGGTACTAACGTGCTAGAAACACATCCCTCAATTTATCCCATGTATAGATAGAATTCCAGGGCAACTTAGTAAACCATATTGCGGCCTCTCTGGTCAATGAAAGAGAAAATACTCTTAAACCGATGATGTTCATATCAATGTCTGGCTTCCTTACACAACTCTTGCACCCCAACTTCAGTTTGGCGATGTGAGCATGTGGATCCTCATATAGTAGCCTTAAAAACAAACCCCTTGTTGTGAGCATCTGCATCAAGCTACTTGTTATCACAAATGTGTGACCCTGCGGTAGAGGAGGTAGGACAAGAGTCCCATTTGAATTAGTGATGTTAATTTTTCCCTTATAGAACTCTAGAGGGCGTGGGACAGGAGGTTGTATTCTAAGCATAATCAACTTGTTTTCCGCATATAACACTCAGGAAATTCCGTGAGTTCAACTAGATATTAATACATCAATTAATGTTTAAAATGATATTTAAAGACCTATATTAATGTAATAAACTCATTTGGAAAAGGGTAGAGTGAAAACGACTAAGAAAGACCTTAACGTCCGAAAACTAGCTAATTTCAACAAGATGACGTCCCTATGTTTGGTGAATGTTTTGAGGTTAAAATGAAGTCCAAAACTTGTAAAGCTACCTTTTTTAGGTAGTATGTAGTGCAATCGTTCCAAACATCCTTTAACTACACCCCAAGGTCCATCCGAAGGGTCATTAGGGAGGACACAACCATGTGTGTGAAGTCTACCTTGCAGCGTGCGAGCAGGCAAGATGTGGAGGTGTGGTGCGCGACGCGAGCTGAACATGAGGTGTTCTGCCTAAATATTTGATATCCAACCTCGCTACACAAGTCTTACACGCACCTCACTGCCTCAACTCAAACTTGAATAAAACTGATGAGATTTGGCCCTGCGACGCGCAACTACTTCTCCAAATCGTTAAAGTCGCATTTTTGGTTATTTATGTTATTAAATGGTATTTTGGGTAATTCATAGGAATACTATATATTGATATTAGGTCAGTTTTAGACCACTTTGACATGTCCCAAACCAGATCAAACCAATTTTCTCTCATTCTCTCAAGAACATTCACTTTTTCAAACACCATTGAAGAACAAGAAGAGGTTAAAGAAGAAGATGAAGACCCCAAGTTTTTCATCCAATTTTCGTGGATTATTCATATATAAGGTATGGGTTTTTCACTCTTGGGATTCCTTTCCCCAAGAGGTCCTTTAACAATAAATTTTAAAGAACTTCAATTCTAGGGTATTTACTCTACAAAATAGATTTTCTCCCTAACCCTAGATTGATGATTTTTAATGAAAATTAAGTGCTTTCTATAGTCTATTACACACGATTTTCGATGAATAATTTCGTGTGAAGTATGTTCTTTTCTACGTGATGGTTTTGTATGATGGTTTCTACTACTCGATATTATGAAAACGTGGGGTTGGACCTAAGACTAGAATGAACTCTTAAATCACCCTTATACTTAACCCTACATTATGCACTGATCTTGTATAGGATTTGAAGAGTTGTTTTTGATTATTATATTGAACTCTTTCAGTATGTTATGGCATAAATGTTTTAAATTGAACAAAGTTCTTGAAATAAGGTCCTTGGATAAATCATGATGTTATATTACGAAAGTATGTATGATGTTGTTATGTGTAAATGTTGGGATATGGACATGTTATTTTGTGATATCATAAAAGGAACATGATAAATGCAAGTCACTATATTCTCTTGTGTGCTTCACACAAGATGACTATGTTATGTTAATCTTACATACGAAGGGTTATGATAAAAGGAAATTCTCATCTAATCACAAAGATATCATGATCATGTTTATTCAAGGATTTAATCTCCTATGACCTATGATAAGTTTATCATAAAATACGATTTAAAGGTTATTTCAAGAAAGGGACTTAAGCTAAGCACTGATGAACTAGATATTAGAGGTGTCCTTTCCCTAGCGGGAAGGTAGGTTCACAATGACTCTCATTAGATTGAGGCTGCCATGTAATGTGCATCTATGGGTCTCTAATACATCTTCTAGTTCTTGAACTATGTTTCCACCATAGGATACTAGGTAGTTGAACCACCAAGAAAGCTACGTCATGTTAGGTGCTACTTTCGTCGGTAGACCAACTTTTTCTTTGTGGGGTTTTATGACACCAAATTCCATGTTTAGCTCACATGGTCTATGTCAGTTAAGGCGTATGTTGCCTCATGTAAAATGATAGACAAGTAAATGTACGTTGATTTGGATGAATTGAGGAGTCTTCCTAGTAGAGGTAGTGTTATGAAACTCTACCTAGACATTGCAAAAGTTGATTCTAAGGGAAGTCCTAGGAGATTGTTCTTATGAAATATGACAACATGAAAAATATATGCATATGATACATGATGATATCTGACATGATGGTTGTAATTATGATGAATACGTTATTGGGTTATATTGCTATATAAAGTGATGACTAATTATGTTACAAGTTATATGAAGCAAAACCTTACTTATTTTCTCCTATCTTATCTACTTTGTTGTGTTGGGTTATGGCGCTTTACATAACCATTGCACTTGTAGGTTGCGGATGAGATCATTGGTAAGTGTTTTTTGTATGCTATGTTATATTATTTATTGAAAATGAAAATTTAACATGATTAAATGATAATATGTCTTTAATTTTAATCATGCTTTATGTTAATGTAATCCTTGACTTGCATATGTGCTATTGTATATTCATTGAATACGTTCACATGACTTAGCACGTTTTCAAATGAAACGATAAATGATCCTTTTTCATGCATGTACTTATATGTTATGTGCGTATACCCATACTTGGTATATGTGGCATACTAACCCCATTACTTTATCTTACTACAACTGTAGGTTACGGCCATTGAAGTTAAGGAGGTCGATTTAAAGAGTCTTGGAACTCTTTCTCCATGTTTTGGTAGGTCCTCATGTAAGGAATATACTATTTCGATCATGTTTATTTGGATTCATTTGTATTGAGGCCTATATGGCATATTGACTATGCATTGGCTAAGTCTAGATTTGCACTCTTTAGATTGTTTTATATATGTGAGACTATTTCTTAGAATATCGTATAGTTTATGAATGATAATTATGAAGTATAAGTATACTTCAAGTAGAATGTAAAAGTTTTTTATTTTACACAAATTTTGACTGATGACATGTTATCACGAAAGCTCAGAGGCTTGTCTGAGTCCTCTAAGAGGAAGACGATGCTGCTTTCATTCGAGAAGTACTCTCCGGGTATTACAAACTTGGTATCAGAGCATGAGGTTAAATATCTTTAGTATCAATATCTCATTAAACCACGTTACCTAGTGACTTTTTCATGGTTGTGAAGCGCGCCACAATTTTGGATGAGAGGCTATGTGATGGCTAGGAAACTTCTCTTTTCTTGATACTCCTATGTTGTGCCTTTAGAGTTTTGACACTATGTGTCGTTTAGCATCTAATCTCTTTCTTGTGGTTATTGGCGATGAACACAATAAAGACATACACAGAAGAGTAGGAGACGACATTGCGAATACGGGAGCTACTCACCAAGGCAATCGAAATGCTCCCCAAGTGCAAGCTGCTGCAAATGATCAAATTCCGATGAATCCTCCAGATATAAAGGATGGTGAGGTGAGTGCAGCCTGCTTCAAATGGCCCAAGACATCACCACCCAATCTCAAGCCATAACGTGTCAATCTAACAGGGAGGTTGTTCCTCCATAGAACTAACATGCTAGCACTATGTCTAGCCATTTGAGAGACATTACGAGGATGAATACTCCAATATACTTTGGATCGAAAGTAGATGAAGACCCCCAACATTTCCATGATGAGGTTTACAAAATTTTGTTTTTATAGGGGAGTGCATACTACTGAGAAGGCTGAACTTGCTGCCTATCAACTAAAGGACGTAGCTCATACATGGTATAACTAGTGGAAGGATAATAGGGATTTAGGAGATAGTCCTGTGACTTGGGAGATCTTCAAAAAGGACTTTCTTGACCGATTATTTCCAAGGGAACAAAGAGAAGCTAAGGTAGAGGAGTTCATCAACCTTCGTCAAGGAGGTATGAATGTTAATGAATACTCTTTGAAATTAATTAAGCTTTCAAAATATGCTTATTCTATAGTTTCCAATGATAGGGATGAAATGATCCATTGTGTAACGGGCGTGTCCAAAGAGCTTGAAGAAGAATGTCGTGCAGCAATGCTTCATGACAATATGGATCTTTATATGTTGATGGTTCATGCTTAACGGGTTGAGGAAAATCGTCCAAGGTAGAAGAATAGGGAAGCTAAGAGGGAAAAGTCGTTTGAAAGTGGTTCTTCTAAGAGTAGGCTTGATTTTCAAGACAAGTCTAATTTTAAGAAGAGGTTTTCAAATTAGGTTCCTTCTTATTTCTCCATGAACCTTAATGATAGAGTTTCTAATCCTAAACCACAAAACGGGAAAATGTTGATCTATTAAAAGAGAGACCAAGTTGTGGTAAGTGTTGTAAGAAACATGTGGGTGAATGTCTTGTTGGGACTAATAGTTGCTATGGTTGTGGAAAGGGTGGGCATATGATGAAAGATTGTCCTAACGTGGGAATCTAAGGAAAGGGGAATGGTCAAGCTCAACCAAAAGATCCTAGTTCTGAAGCTCAAAAAAGGAACTATTTCTATGCACTAAAGGCTAGGGGTGAACAAGAAAGCTCTCCCGACGTTGTGACGGGTATGTTACAAGTTTTCTTTGTTAACGTCTATGCATTGCTTGATCCATGTGCGACACTTTCTTTTGTTCTACTTTTTGTGTCTAGGAAGTTTAATGTACTTCTCGATGTTTTCATTGAACCCTTTTGAATTTTTACCCCAATGGGTGACTCTGTAGTTTCAAAAAGAGTCTATAGGAAATGTCCTGTGATGCTGCCCAAATGAGTTACTCTTGCTGATTTGGTAGAATTTGACATATTTGATTTTGATATCATTTTTTTTATGGATTGGCTTCATGATTTTCTTGCTTCCATTGATTGTTGAACAAGGGTAGTGAAATTTCAATTCCCTAATGAACCTATTCTATAGTGGATAGGGGGAAATTGTATGCTAAGGGGTTAAATCATTTCTTGTTTGAAGGCTTGTAATATGATAGCTAAGGGTTGCCTATATTATGTGGTGAGAATTAAGGACCTAGAATGTGAAATTACTTCTATTTGAGTCAGTCCTGTAGTGTGAGAATTCCCACTGGTTTTTCCTAATGACCTTCCAAGAGTTCCTCCAAACGGGAAAGTGACTTTTGCATTGATTTGTTACCGAATACGATTCCCGTTTCAATTCCTCCATATTGAATGGCTCTGGCTGAATTTAAAGATTTGAAGCTCCAACTCACTGATTTAATTGACAAGGGTCTCATTCAAACTAGTATTTCTCCAAGTGGTGCTCCGGTCTTGTTTGTTAAGAAGAAGGATGGATCCCTTATAATGTGCATTGATTATCGCCAACTCAATAAGGTGACCATAAAGAATAAGTATCCTCTCCCTAGGATTTATGATCTATTTGATCATTTCCAAGGTGCTAGTTACTTTTTCAAGATTGGCTTAAGGTCCGAATATCACCAACTTAGGGTAAGAGGTGAAGATGTTCCCAAGAAAGGTTTTCGAACTAAATATGGTCACTATGGAATCCTAGTATAACATTCTAGAAACATACTCGTCTAGTGAAGAGTTTATTAAGTTTTAAGAATAGGTATTGTGGTACATAGGAATCGAAATGCACAATATTGAGTAATATTGGCATATTAGAGAATATTGGCTTAAGGGTGTTAGCCAATTTCTATATATTAAGATATACCTTACTGTTCAAATTCCCCAATTCAAGCTTATTTAGAAATTTTACCTGCATTGAAGACCCTAAACTAAAATGCTTAATTCCTTAACTCACACATTAGGTACGAGGCATCAAAGAGTCAAGCCTAGGTACCATAGCGCATGATCATTCAAAATGATCATGTAGAGTAAGTAGATCCCAAGGATATAGTGAGGATCCTTGGGACTAAAAGAAGTGAGAAGCAACACATGTGCAAGCATATGTGCTAACCGGCCAAGGGGCAAGCCCAACCGAATTTGGTTAGGGCAGTTGGGGGGCAGGCAGGCGCACAACTATAGCCATGTGTGGCCTAGCTTCCTAACTAACTCTAGGCTCTAACTAACTTACCTAATTGGATAACTAACCTAGGAAAAAAAATAACTAGTTCACCCGACAACCTAAAACCTAATAGGGTGACACTAGCCTAGTAACTAACTCGAGAAACACCCGAGTACCTATCATAGGATGGTCCAAAGTGGTTGGTTATGGTCCTAGTCACTTAGGGGTGTTTTATCAATTACCCTAGGTCACTTAATTAATTAAGTTATCAACTTAATTAATTAACTTAAATTCAAAATCAAGGCCGAACCCTGACCTAACTTTCAGATTTGGTTATGTCGAATGCCTTCCTATTTTTAGTCAATTTAGGAGGGGTGTTTTGGTAATAACCTAATTGACTTATTTAATTAACTTAATTAGCCTAAGTTGAATTAGTCAATATCATTTCCGAAGACTTAGAATCACGTTCAACCACTAGAAACTCACGACTGAAAAGAGTGAGCAACACGCAAGAAAAGCATAAAATACTCTTGAGTTTTCTTAGGCGGTTTTAAGGCTATTCTTCAAAAAAAATTTACAAAGTTCAAGGTGATCTTCGTATATTCAATGCCACACAGTAAGGTTTGGGTTTTCTATCTTGGATTCCTATCCCGTAGAGGCTTTTCAAACGTATAAACTCAAGAAATCGAAACTACGGTTGTTCCCAATGAAACAAATGTTCCTCTCCCTAGTTTATCCTTATTTCCTATTCTAGTGAATGTATACGGTAAATTTCAAGACTGTTGTTGGTATTTCGTTCTAATTTATCATTATGTGCAGGTTCCTTGATTTGATAATGTCGAATGACACCTACAGGCTAAATCTGTATAACTAAAGTATTATTTTCATGAGATAAAGAATGTTGTAATGCCTTATTGTGTTCGAGAAGATGAAATTTGTTTAAGTAATTTATGAAGTTTAGTTTACTATTATAAGTTGTTCATTCAATTGTTCCTTAATCAAAGGTTAAAAGTTTACTGGTTAACATGATGAGATTACTACAATGTATTCATGATATAATTTACTTGGCTAGTGATAATATCATAGTTTGATTTATGCATATAAATTGGCTTACTGTGTTATTTCCAAAATATTCTATAAAATTGGATAATGACTACGTTATACAAAGTTAAGCATGACCAATTAACTCAATTAATTAATAACCAAGGGTATCCAATCATTGGGACAAGTCCCAACATACCCTATCCAAATAAACTATGAATATAGGAATACATTGAATAACATTATAACTTTAATAAACAATGGTATAAGGCTACCAAATGACATGGACCAATATAAGTTGAGTAATGACATAACTAAAATCTTATGAGTTATAAAATTTTCAATAATAGGATGTTAATCGAAGTGAGACAAGTCTCACATGCACCTGAACGTTAATGTTAAAATTACTCACATTAGAGGGCGTTAGAATTCGTGATACATGTCTAATTAACACCATGAGGATAATGTAAGGTTAAAGTTCTTATTTATCATGTAAATAAAGGGATTACAACTCATCCATTGAGTTAAGGATACCTCATATTAGAAGCAAGATTTCATAATGTATGAGTCAATTCTATAAGTTATAATGTATAAGAAATTGAGCAACGCACCGATAAACTAGCAATGATCTTGTGCAAGCACATGTAAAGCTCATTAGATGAGTCTACCACAAAGGTGGATGAGAGTCTTCGAAATCTCCTAGTCTTTAAAATATGTTGCCAGCATAGGAAATAGCCAGTGGATTCCACCTAAGAGATCTAGGTAGTATTCGGTTTCACTTTAAACGGTGAACCACCCCTTTTTTGTGTGGGGCAGACACTGTATTTAATTTTTATCTCACATGATATATGGTTGTTAATTGCTCAAGAAATTATTCGGTTTCACTTTAGCAATGAAGCACCTCTTTTCGGTGTGGGGAAAACACTAGACTTGGTTTCACTGTATCCGGTGATCAACTCCTTTTTAGTGTGGGGAAGACACTTGATTTCATGTTAACTAACATGATCTAGGTTCACTTTGACCAGTGAACTAAGCCCTTCCTATTTCAACTCTAACTTATTTGGCAACATAAACCTTACTACCCTTTTTCGACAGTCTACGGTAGCATTACACTTATGGCTCCAATCAATACCCAAAATTTTATCAAAGTCAAGCATGGTTAATTCTATTAGGTCAACATATGTAACTTAATTGAGAATAGTTATTAGGCAATCAGTAGATACTCTTTCTTCCCTAACACTGTCTCCTATGGGATTACTAAGTAGAAATGGTTCAAGTTAGATCACAAGAAGCAAGTCAAATCTACTAGGTACTAAAGAAGTAACAAACAAAAAAGTGGATCCTGGATCTAACAATGCATACACAAGAAAAGAGAAGACATGCAACATACCAGTGACAACATCAGCTGACTTCTCTTGCTTTTCTCTACCTTTCAAAGGATACAACATGTTCCTCTAGGGAGGTTTGGCTGCAACAGTAGGATAAGACTGAGGCTGAGCATCTGTCTTGTCTTGATTCCTCATATATGGGAAGTCCGTAACAATATGCACACTCTTTCCCCACTCATAGCAGATATTAGTATCTACCAGGCACTCACCTCTATGAAAATGACCAAACTTATCACACGATTTTCTATCACGCTGAGCATTTCAATCATTGCCCTCCTTGGCATTTGTGTTCTTTAGAGGAGTAGGATTACCTGAATACTCGTGCCTCTTCTTGAACATGGGTCTATCGCGAACTCCAAACAAATTATTACCATTGCTCGAACAGGACTAATTCGAGGGCCTAGATTTCTTGCACTCTCGGTCTCTCTTTCTCCGATGACTCTTCTCAACTTTTTGTACATGTACCATCAACCTACCAAGGTCCATGTTATCATGCAACATGGCTTCCCGACAATCCTCTTCCAAATCCTCCGACACACCAGTCACAGACCAGCTCATCTCATCCCTACTATTGGACACAAATGAAGAAGCATATTTGGTAAGCATACAAAACGTCAAGAAGCATTCCCTAACTCAAATACCTCCCTATCATAAGTTGCTGAATTCCTCAACCATAGCCTCTCTCCTTTTTCTGGGAAAGAACCTCTCTAGGAATGCAGTCTGAAGAACTTCCCAAGTAATAGGAACTTCTCCTGGTTTTCCGCTACCTCGCCAAATCCTGTGCCACAGCTTAGCCACATCTTTGAGTTAGTAAGCATCAAACTCAACCCTTTCCTCTTCATTAACACCCATATCACAAAGAATTTTATGAACCTCAACCACAAATTCTTGGGGATCCTCATTCATCTAGGACCTGTAGTAGATTTGAGGATTCATTCAGTGAAGTCCCTCAGTGTGCTAGCCGTGGTGCTAGTAAGTGGGTTCTCCTAGGGAGCACCCTCTCTAGTGCCCTGGGCTGTGATATCCTGTGCCTGAGTAGTAATGACTTGGGCCATTTGAGCTAGTGCTTCTCCTACTTCTCTATCCGTCAACGTAGCTGGGTGGACAGGCATTTGCACTCCAACATTCTGGGCTTGAGGAGGACCTTGGTTGCCTCCAAGAGCTGCTTCTTCGAATCTTATGCCTGCGTTTCTTCTTGTGTTCATTTTCTACACATATACACAACAAGGAAGTTAGATACTTGGATGACAAAAAATGTCAAAGATCTAGACAACATGATAAAGAGTAGAAGAAGGGAAGATTCCTATCATCACTTAGTCTCTAAGTCATGATTGTGGTGCGCTTCACAACCATAAGTTTGAAACTACGTAACGTGGTTTTTTGAGCATTAGTTCCTAGGTAATTTAACCTCATGCTCTGATACCAAGTTGGTCACACTCGGATTCTAGGCGAGCCTCTTCTTATATTTCATCACATTCATTTAGTTAAATTTTATTAAACTTTAAAACATTTAAAACATAATGAAGTATGCATAGACTTCATATATTTTTCTACTTATATTAATATTATACTAAGTTCAAATTAAAACAACAATCGACAATTGATGAATAATTTCAAATCAAAAGATCAAAATAGAATGTAATAGTTTGCCAAAATGGCCTTAGTACAAATCCTCGAAATAAACGTCTACAAAGAAGCTCTAGGGATATATTCCAATAGCTATATCTAATTTACTAGCATAGAGAGATAAGTGTATCATCCTCGAACATCAAACAAACCTACCAAAGTCTGGATATCGACAATCCAAACAGCTTCGATGAGTCTTCAACCTTCTCTCTGACCTGCACCTGTAAAGGTAAAAATAGTATAGTGTTAGTACACACTTGTACTAAGTATGGGTTAATGCACACATACACATAAGTACTATGCATGATCAAGGAAATCTCTTCCTATAAAAAACATTTTTATTTATGGAAAGTGAATTCACTAGACTTTTCTAATTGGTTATTTGTGAATTGTGGTATCAATATGACATATTTTAATTCATTCAAGAACACAACTCATTTTCTATATTAACATAAGAACTTAGAATCATGAACATAATTGTAGAACAACTCAAACAAAAATTCTAAAAATAACTCCTCCAAACCCGAGAGCCCCCTTTTTTATACTTAGTTTATTTTTCAATCCTTTTATTCTTCTTGTTGAGTAGTTCAAAGATCAGTTTAATCATATATTTTTATTACAAGTGCAATGATTCATTGTAGTCCCATACCTACAATGAATAAAGTGAGTAATCGAAGAGACTAAGGAAATTATTTGGCTACCCTTACTACAAGTTATTCCTTCCATTCTTGATAAGTTGCGCATGAACTCTTTATAAGCCAATCTGTATTGGCTAGGCCACTCATTTCATCATTTTTATATTAGGGAGATCATGGGGCTTTGATTAGTCATTACATTTTACCCCCCTTTAATTGCATAATATAAAAAGTAGAGCTAGTGGATGTTGTCCATAGCATTTCCTTTCAAACATTTGTTCAAAGCTTTGTATTAAGGCTGTTTGACAAACTATTATTATATTATGAATTCAGTATTTAAATTGTTTAATCTATTAAAGATGGTTGTTTAGTTTGAGCCGTATCATATCACTTTTATGCAGTAATTATATGAAATCTAAGTATACTTCATTATGTTTTAAAAGTTTTAAATTTTCTGCATATTTAACTATATGATTATGATGAAAGCTAAGAAGAGGCTTGTATGTGATCTCTGAGAGGTTAACGACGCTGGTCTCATCTAGGGTTTAGATTCCGAGTGTGACACCTAGTTATGTCTTTTGGGTTAACGAATGCCTCGCCGGCATTCATGGACCTAATGAATAGAGTGTTCCAAGATTACCTCGACTCATTTGTGATTGTGTTCATTGATGATATATCTTATATACTCCAAAAATAAACATGAGCATGAGGGTCACGGAGGGAAATGAAGGCTTTGTAGTGTAGTGTGATACTTTCCAAGTGGGATTGGGATGTGTCCTCATGAAGCATGGTAAGGTGATTGTTTATGCTTTTAGGCAACTCACATTTCATGAGAAGAATTACCCAACTCAAGATCTTGAGTTAGCCGCTGCACTTTTTGCATTGAAAATGTTGAGACAATAGTTGTATGGTGTGCATGTTGATGTGTTTACTGACCACAAAAGTCTTCAATATGTGTTCACACAAAAGGATTTAAATCTCTGATAGAGAAGATGGCAGGAACTGTTGAAGGATTATGACATGAGTATCCTTTACCACCTCGGCAAAGCCAATGTGGTTGCGGATGCTTTGAGTCGTCCTACTATGTGTAGTGTGTTTTATGTGGAGGACGAGTGAAAGAACTTGTGAAAGATGTTCATAGGTTGGATCGCTGAGGTGTGCGGTTATAAGATTCTCCAAATGGTGGTTTCATGGTCCATCATAACTCTGACTCATCATTAGTGGTGGAGGTGTAATCTATGAAACACCTTCATCCTCTATTGATGGAGTTGAAGGAATCGGTACTTGGTAAGTTGAATGAGTCATTCTCTCAAGTGGGGGAATAGTTCTCTTAGGTACCAAGGGATATTATGTGTACTCGATGTTGAGGATTGGAGAAAACAGATTCAGGAAGAAGTCCATTGTTCTCGCTGTTATATTCATCCGGGTTCAACCAAAATATATCATGATATTAGGGAGGTCTATTGGTGGGATTGTTTAAATAGGGAAATATCAGATTTCGTTGCTAATTGTCCCAACTGCCAAAAATTTAAAGCTGAGCATCTCAAACCGGTGGTTTAACCCAAATCATGGATGTGCATACATGAAAGTGGGAAGCCATCAATATGGACTTTGTTGTTGGGTTGCCTCGAACCTGAAAGCAAAATGATTCTATATGGGTTATTGTGGATAGGTTGACCTAATCTGCCCATTTTATTCCTGTTAAGTCTACATACAGGGATGAAGATTATTCAAGGATCTACATTAATGAGATTGTGAGTCTTCATGGGATTCCTTTGTCCATCTTTTCGGATAGAGGTGCCCAACTCACTTCCAGATTTTTGAAGGATTTTAGAAAAAGATTAGGTACGCAAGTGAAACTTAGTACCGCTTTTAATCCTAAGACTTATGGACAAGCAGAACGTACCATTTAGACCGTTGAGGACATGTTAAGAGCATGTGTCATTCTAGCATCTCCCAGGAACCTTTTGTAGCTATTTATGGTAGAACGTGTAGATCTCCGGTTGGATTGTTTGAGGTTGGTGAGTCCTTAATCCTTGGTCCAGAGATTATCTATGAAGCTATAGAGAAGTTTCGAATCATAAGAGATAGATTGAAGACAACCTATAGTCGGCAAATGTTTTATGTCGATAATAGAAAAAGAGATCTTTAATTTGAAATAGGTGATCATGTCTACTTGAATATTTCACCTTTGAAAAGGGTGATGAGGTTTGGTAAGAAGGGGAGGTTAAGTCCTCGGTATGTTTGTCCTTATGAGGTTTTGCAACGAATTTGAAAGGTCGCCAATATGTTGAAACTACCTAGAGAACTAGATTAAGTTCATCCATTGTTTACATGTGTCTATGCTAAAGAAATGCATAGGTGACCTAGTGTCTATTCTACCTATTGAAGATATAAGGGTTGATTAGAATCTCTTCTATAAAGAGGTATCGGTTGAGATCCTACATCCCCAAGTAAAGAAGTTGAGAGAAAAGGAGGTGGTCTCTGTAAAAGTTCTATGGAGGAACCATCTAGTTGAGGGTGCAACATGGGAGGTTGAAGTCGATATGAAGTCCGGCTACTGTCATCTCTTTACTTGTTAAGGTTAGACAGTAATCTTAATTGAGAAAGTAATGTATGATCATTAAAGTGACTTGTTTTCTAAATATGTGCATGTTTGGTAATAGTTGTACCAACTAGAGTTTTAAGAAAACGTCTTCATACTCTATTCTTGCATTTATGTGAAACATGTATGCATATTTTTTCTTGATGTTTTTTTTGTTTTGTTTCCATCTTGAGAAGAACGATAGCATGATGAATCTTTGATTAATTTTGAGCTTATGAGAAGGTTAAGAAGGAAATTCCTCACTATGTGTTATATATATGGAGCTCTAATATGTTGTGTATCATGAATGGAGTGCTATATGTGATGTTATGGTATGTGTTGGAAGGAGTTGTGATGTACTCTTATGAGCTGTGACTAGTTATGATTTATATATTGTTGATTGATTGTGCTGCTATTATTGAGTCTATTCCGACCTCCAAAAGATTTTTGTGTCATTTGGGGACGAATGTTCCTAAAGGGGGGGCATAATGTAATACTCTGGAAATGCCATGATTTAGAATACATGTTAATACATGAAATAATATTTAAAATGATGTTTCTAGACCTATATTAATGCAATAAAATCATTTGAAAGAGGTTAGATCCAAAACGACAAAGAAAGACCTTGACGTCCGGAAACTAGCTAATTTCAACAAGTTGACATCCCTATGTTTGGTGATTGTTTTGAGGTGTCAAATGAAGTCCAAAACATGTAAAGTGACCTTTTTTAGGTAGTATGTAGTACAAAGGTTCCAAACGTCATGTAAAAGACACCACAAGGATTACTCGAAGGGTCGTTGGGGAGAACCTAACATGTGTGGGAAGGCTGACTGCTGCCTGCGAGAAGGCAAGATGCGGAGTTGAGGTGCGCGACGTGAGCTGAACTTGAGGTGTTTTTCCTCATAATTAAGAGGCAACATCGTACGCGAGGATGACACGAATCTCACTTCCTCAACCCAAAATTATATAAAAATGATGGGATTTGTCCCCACGACGCGTAGCTACTTCCCATAATTGTTTAAGTCGTATTTTTTGTAATTTAAATTATTTAAAGGACCCATTTAAGTGGAGGGTCATTTGAGTAATTTATAAGACGATTATATATTGATATTAGGTAAGTTTTAGACCACTTTAACACATCCTAAACCAGATCAAACTAAACTTATCTCATTCTCTCAAGAATAGTCTATTTTTCAAACTCCATTGAAGAACAAGAAGAGCTTAAAGAAGAAGACGAAGACCCAAGTCTTTCATCCAATTTTCGTGGATTCTTCATATATAAGGTATGATTTTTTCACTCTTGTGAGTCCTTTCCCCAAGAGGTCCTTTCAAGATAAGTTTTGAAGAACTTAAATTCTAGGGTTTTTACTCTACAAAACTGATTTTCTCCCTAACCATAGATTGATGATTTTTAATGAAAAGTAAGTTTTTCCTATAGTCTATTCCACACGATTTTTGATGATTATGTTTTTATTATGTTTGAATTTCGTGTGAAGTATGTTATTATCGACATGATGGTTTTGTATGATCGTTTCTACTACTTGATAATATGAAAACATAGGGATTGGAACTAAGACTAGAATGAACTCTAAAATGACCATTATCCTTTACCCTACATTATGCATTCATCTTGTATAGGATTTGAAGAGTTGTTCTTTATTATGTTATTGAATTATTTCACTATGTTATGGTTATAAATGTTGTAAATTGAACTAAGTTCTTGAAATAAGTTCTTTGGAAGCAAGAGGTAAGTCTTCTAAAGTTGTGATTACTCTTCCATGTTTGTGCTAGCCTATAAATAATGATGTTATGTTATGAAAGTATGTATGATGTCGTTATGTGTAAAGTTACAATATTCTATGTTATGTTAATCTCATATACGAATGGTTATAATGAAAGGAAATTCTCATCTAATCACAAAGAGGTCATGATCATGATTATACAAGGAGTTAATCTCCTATTACCTATGATATGTTTATGATAAAAGACAACTTAAAGGTTATTTTAAGAAAGGTACTTAAACTAAGCACCGAAGAACTAGATATGAGAGGTGTCCCTTCCGTAACGGGAAGGTAGGTTCACAATGACTCTAATGAGATTGAGGCTACCATGTAATGTGGAACTACGGGTCTCTAATACATATCCTAGTTCTTGAACTATATTTCCACCATAAGATACTAGCTAGTTGAACCACCTAGAAAGCTACGTCATGTTAGGTTCTATTTTGGCCGATAGACCACCTTTTTCGGTGTGGGGTTTTATGAAACCGGATTCCATGTTTAGCTCACATGGTCTATTTTAGTTAAGGGGTATGTTCCCTCATGTAAAATGAAAGAAAAGTAAATGAACAGTGACTTGGGTCATTTGAGGAGTGTACTTAGCAGAGGTAGGGTTATGGGACTCTACCTAGACATTGCACAAGATGACTCTAAGGGAAGTCCTGGGATATTTTTCTTATGAAATATGATAACATAAAAAGTATGTGTTTATGATTCATGATGATACTCTTATAAGATTTTGGTCATTATGATCAAAATTTTATTGGATTTTATTTCTGTATAAAGTGATAACTAATTATGTCACAAGTTATATGAAGCAAAGCTTTACTTATGGTCTGCTATCTTATATACTTGGTTTTGTTGGGTTATGGGGCTTCACATGACCATTGCACTTGTAGGTTGGGGATGATATCATTGGTAAGTGTCTTTGTATTCTATGATATATTATTTATTGAATATGAAAATTTAACATCACTCTATGATAATATATCTTTAATTATAATCATTATTTATGTTGATAGAATCCTTGACTTGCATACGTTCTATGGTATGTGAATTTAAGACGTTCACATGACTTAGCATGACTTCTAATGAAACGATAAATGATCATTTTTCATGGATGTCTTATAGGTTATGTACATATACCCATACTTGGTACATGTGGCATACTAACCCCATTACTTTATATTAGTACAACTGTAGGTTCCGGCCATTGAAGTTATGAAGGTCGATTTGAAGAATCTTGGAACTCTTTCTCCATGTTTTTGTAGGTCCTCATGTTCAGGACGCTATCATTTATTTTCAATCTTATGAAGACTTTAGTAGATTTTAGGAAAATCCTATTTTCATCATGTTTCTTGGGATTGTTTTGTCTTAAGGCCTATATGGCATATTGAATATATATTGGCTAAGTCCAGATTTTCATCTATATATGGTTTTATATACGTGAAAATATTTCTTAGAATATCGAATGGTTTATGAATGAAAAGTATGAAGTTTAAGTATACTTGAAGTAGAATGTAAAAGTTTTTAATTTTCCGCAGATTTAACTGATGACATGTTATGACGAATGCTAAGGGTCTTGTCTGATTCCTCTGAGAGGAAGACGACGCCGGTCTCATCCGGGGTGTACTCTCCAGGTGTGACAATGTAACCACCTTCTTGTGAGCATCAACCGGTGGTGTAAGATGCTGATTGATCCCATCACCTAGATTTGTTGGTTCTGCAGATTATTCATTCTTCGAAGTGAACATTTCAGTTCATGATAGAATGGAAGTATTGGTTCTCCTCGGCTTTGCGTACTTGACATACACTAGAGCTAGACCTGAGAGAAACAAAACCTAAAGAAAAAAAGAGTAAAATTCAGAAATTGTTGACTAAAATTCAGTAATGTTATTAAAGTTAATGTAAGAGCCACTTTCCCTGGCACCGATACAAAAATTTAATACGCTGAAATTATACTTCCCTAAAGAAGCATAACCGGTTGTATCAAATAAAGAATCCAACTATTAGGTTGGGGTTGATACCACGAGGAAAATTGTTTAGACTTAACTTCAATGTACGATTACTTCTATTTAGTAAACTCCTTTCCGAAAGTAGGAAATTCAAGGGGGGCTTTTGTGAATCATGACTTTTAATATTTCTAAGTAAAACAAGTAACAAGATTGACTTTTGTTTTATAAAGTTGTGAGAAAAACAACGGGGCAAGTGTTCCCTATACGCTCATAACGACGTATCCCTAACTATAAAAATTCTACCCTAATGTTTTGCCTGAAAAGTGAAAACTTGTGTATCTCTAAATCATTGGTCCAGCATTTAGAGAATTTTACCATGTACCTTGGTAGGTTTATGGTACATGCACAGTGGATTGAGGAGAGTCGTCAGAGAAAGAGAGACTGAGAAGGCAAGAAGCCTAGGACCTCGGATAAGGCTGGTTCTAGCACTGGTACAAGTTCGTTGGAGTTCGTGATAGGCCCAAGTTAAAGAAAGGGCACCAACACTCAGGTAATCCTACTCCTTCTACAAACACTAATGCTAAAGGGAACAAGTCTGGCCCCAAGAAGGGCAATGATAGAAATGCCCAACGTAACGGCAAGTCGTGTGGAAAGTATGGTCGTTTGCATGGAGGTGAGTTCTAGGTAGGTACTAATGCCTGCTATGGTGTGGCAACAGTGGGCATATGGTCAAGGACTGTGCACAGGTGAGGAATAAGGCCAAGGCAGATACTCAGCCTCGACCTAATCCTACTGTTGCAGCCTAACCTCCCAAAAGGAACAGATTCTATGCTTTGAAAGGTACAGAGGATTAAGTGAAGTAATCTAATGCGGTCACCGGTACGTTCCATGTCCTTTTTTTCCTGTGTATGTATTTTTAGTTCCAAGATCCACTTTGTCTTTTGTTACTCCATTAGTAGCTAGCAAAGTTTACTTGCTTCCTGATATTTTGCATGAGTGTTTTCTAGTTTGTACTCTCATATGAGACAAAATTAGAGCTAAAAAAGTATATAGAGATTTTCCAATAACTATTCTTGATAAAGACATCTATGTTGACCTAATAGAATTAACCAAGCTCGACTTTGATATAATTTTGGGTATGGATTGGCTCAATAAACGTTTTGCTATAATAGACTGTCGAAATAAGGTAGTAAGGTTTCAGTTTTTTTATTAGTTAGGGCTAGAAAGGGAAGGGCATGGTTCAATTTCAACAAGCCAAATAGTTTCAAATCCTAGAGAAAATATGTTGGTATCTAAGGGGTATTTCCATAACTCTGTTTCCATATGAATGAGTTTCAAGATGTCTTTCCAGAGAATTTACCCCGAATTTCTCCTTAACGTGAAATTGATTTTTGTGTTGACATCGATCCCACCACCAAAAAAATTTCCATTCCTCCATACAGAATTAATCCAATTGAACTCAAAGAGTTGAAGTTGCAGTTAAAAGATCTATTTGATAAGGGCTTTACCCATCCGAGCATATCGTCATGGGGTGCTCCAGTGTTGTTTGTTATGAAAAAGGATGGAACTCCTAGAATGTATATCGATTATCGGAAACTCAACAAAGTCACTATAAAGAACAAATATCCTCTTCCTATAATTGATGATCTATTTGATCAGGTCCATGGTTCAAGTTTCTTTTCTAAAATAGATCTCTGGTCAGGGTATCACCAGCTTATAGTAAGACAAGAGGACATTACTAAGACAGCCTTCCGTACTAGGTATGGTCATTACGAGTTTCTTGTCATGTCATTTAGTCTAACTAACGCACCAGCCGCGTTTATGGACCTTACAAATAGGGTCTTCCGTGTGTACCTTGATTCTATTTTCAAAGTATTCATAGATGACATCCTCCTATATACTCTAAGACTAATGAGGAGCATGAACTATCACACACGAATTCTGGAATCCGAATGCAACCGGCGTCGTTAACCTCTCGGAGGTCGCAGACAAACCTCTTATATAGTAAAAAGATCCATATATAATGTAATAGTTTTCCAAAACGGCCTTAGTATAAAGCTTCGAAAAAAACATCTGGAAACTAATGCTACGGACAACATCCACTAGTTATGTTTAAAGTACAAGGCTAGATAGATAAGTTTAGAATCCTCCAACATCAAAAGGACCTACCAAAGTCTAGAGATCGACAATCCAAATAGTTTCGATGTGTCTTCAACCTTTTTTTGACCTGCACCTATAAGGGTAGTAATAATATAGGGTTAGTATACACTTGTACTAAGTATGGATGTATATAGACATACACATAAGAACTATGCATGATCAAAGAAAGATCTTCCTATAACAACTTGCCATTTTTTGAAAGTGACATTATTAGACTTTCATAATTTGTTATTTGTGAATTTTTGTATGAATATGAAGTATTTTGATGCATTCAAAGCACACAGATCATTTTCAATATGAACATAAGACCTTAGAATCATCAACTTAATTTTAGAACAACTCAAAAGAAAATTCTAAAAATTACTCCTCCACACCCGAGAGACCCCTTTTTTATACTTAGTTTAATTTTAAATCTTTTTCTTCTTGTTGTGTAGTTCAAAGATCTCTTTAATCTCATATTTTTCTTACAAGTGCAATGATTTATTGTAGTCCCGTACCTACAATGAATCAAGTAAGTAATCCAAAAGACTAAGGAAATGATTTTACTATCCTTACTACAAGTTATTTATGAACTCTTTATAAGACAATTTCTATTGGCTAGGCCACTTATTTCATCATTTTCATATTAGGGAAATCATGGGGCATTAATTAGAGATTACATTCTACTCCCCTTTATTGGAATAATATAAGAAGTCATCATAAGGCTTTTTTTTTTCAATTATCTTAAAATAACATTATGGCTATGCACATTATTTGCTTGAAACTTCATTCTTATCTAACATTAATGATTGATATTCTTAAGATCTTACTTTCTTTGCGCACTTTGAATTTACATTCCTTCTTATTTCTTTCTTACTTTCTTATGTTTAGCATTAAGATTATAAGAGCTAACATGAAATCCAGTGTCGTCCCCACACCGAAAGGGGTGATTCACCGATCAAAGTGAACCTATATCTTTGAGCTAAAATCAAATCAAGTGTCTGCCCCACACCAAAACTGGGTGGTTCCCCGGCTAAAGTGAGAAAAAGTATAGTATTCTCCTCCCACAGAAAAGAGGTGTTTAACGGTTAAAGTGAACAAAATAATTTATTTGAGCATTTGACCGACATAGATCATGTGAGATAAACGTGAAATCTGGTGTCTTCACTACACCGAAAAGAGGTGGAATCACCGGCCAAAGTGAAACCGCATCATACCTAGCTTGCTTCGGTGGAACCCACTAGTTAGTTCCTATGCTGGCAACATAGTTTGAAGACTAGGAGACATACGGAGACTACTTATCCACCATGGTGTTAGCCACATCTCATGAGGCTTACATGTGGGGCAGAAGCTCATTGCTAGTCTATCAGTGCTTTGCTCAACTTCTTTTTATTTACATCTTTTAGAGTGGACTCAAACCTTATTGAAGCTTGCTTCTAGTTATGAGGTTTACTTATCTCTTAGGATAATCGGTCATCCCTTTCTTAACATGATCAAATGTCAATTTAACCTTACATTATCATCTTGGTGTTAATGAGACTTGTCTAACAATTACTAACACCATCTTATGTTAATTTCTTTAACATAGTTGTATTAGGTGTAAGTGAGACTTGTCTCACTTCCTTTAACACCCCATTCTGTTCACTTTCATAATTAAAAGACTTTCAATTATGATACTAATCACCTTAACTCGTTTAATGTCATTTAGTAGCTTTATGCCATTCTTTATAAACGTTAAGAACTTTGTTCAATGTAGTTACTATGTTCATTGTTCATTTGGAAAGGGTATGTTGGGACTTGTCCCAATGATTGGCATACCCATGGTTATGAATTCAAAGTTACATTGACCATGGTTAATTTGGTCTACATTACTCATTAGCCAATCTTTCCGTCATACTTTGAAAGCAATACTGTAAGCCAATTCCATTAAACATTTTGCGCAATACATTGTTAGCCAATTTATTCGCATGAACCAACTTTACTTAAACTATTTTCATTATGTTATCACTAAACAAATCAATTAGTTTCATGAATTTAATATAGTGATTCCTCAACATGAACAAGTTGAAACTTCAACATTTTAACAGTAACTAAATTTCATAGCCGATTCATAATAACTTCATATTCTTGAAACACAAGTAAACATTATATCATTCCTTAATTCGTGTGACTAGCACTCAAATTATTCGAATCCAATCATTACGCCTCATTAGTCATTAATAAATAAAGAAACTTAGACATAAAAATAATTAAACACAAAATACAAACAATGTGTTCCAGATTTTCGTCTACATACTTATAAGAAAACCTTGAAATCGCCTAAGAGAACCTTTGTCTTTCTACGTTTTTGCTTACTGCCTTTGAGTCCCATTTCTAAGTGAATGAATCATGGTTTTAGGTCATACGAACATATGTTGAATAATTCAACTAATTAACATGATTAATAAATTAATTAGCTAATAACAAAAACGCCCCTCCTAAATTTACTAGACATAGGAGAACATTTTATTTAATCAAATCTGAAATTTTTCTAAGTGTCTCGGCCTAGCTAGTGGATTTTCCTTAATTAATTAGATCCTTAATTTAATTGATTAAGGGATATAGGGTAGTTATTAATGTAACCCTATGTCATTGGGACCATAACTAACCCTTTTGGACCATCATAGGTTAGGTACTAGGTTGTCTCATTAACTAGTTAATAGGTTAGTGTCACTCAATTAAGTCTTAGGTTGTCGCTTGCACTAGATGGTTTATTTTTGTTTGTCCTAGGTAAGTTAGTTAGTTAGAGTCTAGAGTTTTTTTAGAGTGATATGCCCCACATGGGGAAACCATTTGACACACCTGCCCCCTAACTACCCTAACCTAATTCGGTTAGGGTGGTCCCCTTCCTTGGTCGTTCCTTCACATGTGCTTGCACATGTGTTGTTTGTACTTTCCTAACTAAATATTCATGATTGTTCATTCAGAATGCTTAGTTATTGTCCCAAGGATCCTTACTATGTCCTTGGGCACTGCCAAATCTACATAGCCATTTTAAGTGCTCATGTGCTATGATTACAAAGCTTGACACATGGATGCTTCACATCTATTATGAAAATATTATGGAACATATTTTTCTAGCTTAGGGTATTTATTGCAGGTGCATTTCTTAAACAAGCTCATTAATACTTTGATAAATTGTCTAACTCCCTTTAAGCCAATATTCTCCAATATGCCCAATATGTTTGTTATTTAGGTATTATATAGAGATTTGCTTATACCCCTTAGCCAATTTTCGATACTATGCCCAATATTTCTCAATATTGGGCATTGGAATGCCTATGTATCCCCAATACACATTCTTAAAGACCTGTTGGGCTCTTTATTGGACAAGTAATTTTTGGGAATTTTACATTTTCCCCCCATTTTTAGGAACATTCGTCCCCGAATAATACTTCACATCATTTTTTAATATAAAGAGGGAGATTTTCGAAAAAAACTTTAGCATGCTTAAAACTGTACTCTTTGTGAATTCCTGATTCACACTTACTCTTGATGATGCATATTACTCAAGCTTATCTGAATCTTCATATTTGACATTGAGGAACTTCCTTCACAATCACACTTAACTTAAAGCACATCACAACTCATGTAACACAAAAATCATGTCTACTCTATACAAAAACAGCAACATGAATTCAAGCATGAACCTATCTTAACTAATATAGTGCAAGTGTAAGACACATGATTATGAACTTAAAACATCAAATGGACTAATGGACTTATAACTCAGAGTTTCTTAAAGAAAACCAGACTTACGAAGAGTATATCTAACCTCAAGTATTGAACAAGTGACGGTAACGATATCTCATATCGACCTCGGCCTCCCATGTTTCTCCCTAAACAAGGTGGTTCCACCACAACACCTTTACGGTGGAAACCTCTTTGTTCCTCAACCGTTTCACTTGGCAAACTAAAATTTAAATGGAACCCTCTTCGTATGAAAGGTTCCCATCGGCTCCTAACCCCTTAGATAATATCTTTTTGGTTTTAAGATTAGAAACTATTTGGCTTGTTTGATTTGAACCACGCCCTTCCCATTTCAATTGTAACTCATTAGGAATCTTAAACAATACTACCCTTTTTCGACACTCTATGGGAGCATAACATTTATGGCGCTAATATATACCAAAAATTTTATCAAAGTCAAGCATGGTTAATTCTATTAGGTCAGAATAGGTAACTTTATTTAGAACAGTTATTGGGCAATCTGTATATACTCTTTCTGACCTAACAATGTTTCCTATGGGAATAATAACTTCTAATGGTTCATGTAAGATCTCAAGAAGCAAGTCAAATTTAGTAGCTACTAAAGGAGTAACAAATGTCAAAGTTGATCCTGGATCTAACAATGTATACACACGAAAAGAGAAGACATGCAACATACCGATGACCACATCAGCTAACTTCTCTTGCTCTTCTCTACCTTTCAAAGCATAGAACCTGTTTCTCTTAGGATGTTCGGCTGCAGCAGTAAGATTAGGCCAACGCTGAGCATCTTTCCTTGCCTGATTCCTCATCTATGGGCAGTCCGTGACCGTATGTCCACTCTTCCCTCAACCATAGGAGATATTAGTACCTACCATGCACTCACCTCCATCCAAACGGCCACACTTATAACACGACTTTCTATCACTCTAGGCATTTCTATCATTGCCCTCCTTGGCATTAGTGTTCTTAGAAGGTGTAGGATTACCTGAGTTCTTGTGCCACTTTTTAAACATGGGCCTATCCCAAACTCCAAATGAATTATTACCATTTCTTGAACCGGAATGATCCGAGGACCTAGATTTCCTTGTCTCTCGGTCTCTCTCTCTGACGACTCTCCTCAATTTGCTAGGCATTTACCATTACCTACAAAAGGTCCATGTTATCATGAAACATGGCTGCCCGACATTCCTCCTCAAAATCTTCTGACATTCCAGTCACAAACCTGCTAATCTCATCCTGCTATTGGACACCAGAGAAGAAGCCCATTTTAAAGCTTAACAAACTTTAAAGAGTATTCCCTAAATGACATACCTCCCTGTCATAAGTTGATGAATTACTCAACCTTAGCCTATGTCTATTCTTTGTGAAAGAACCTCTCTAGGAATGCAATCTTAAGAACGTCCAAAGTAATGGGAACTTCTCCTGGTGCTTCTCGCCACATCCTATGCCACACTTGAGCCATAACTTTAAGTTGGTAAGAAGCAAACGCAGCCTTTTCCTCTTCATTAACGCCCATAGCATAGAGAGTCTTACAAACCACATCCAATAACTCTTGATGATCCTCATTGGTCTTGGACCCGTAGTAGACTAGAGGCCTCATTCTAGCGAAGTCCCTCAATCTGCTAGCCATGGTGCTAGCATGTGGATTCTCCAAGAGAGCACCCTCTCTAGTGGACAGTGTTGTGATAGCCTGTGCCTGAGTAGTGGTGGCTTGGGCTATCTGAACTAGTGCTTCTCTTACATCTCCATCTGTCAACACCACTGGGTTGAAAGGCACTTGCACCCCAACAGCTGGGGCATGAGGTGGAGCTTTGTTGCCTCCAGCAACTGCTTCTTTGAATCTTCTGCCTTAGTTTCTTCTTGTGTTCATTTTCTACATGTATACACAAGAAGGACGTTAGATACTAGGATGACAAAAAATGTCAAAGCTCTAGACAGCACGATAAAGAGTAGAAGAAGGGAAGATTCCTAACATCACTTAGTCTCTAAGAAATGATTTTAGTGTGCTTCACAACTATAAGTTAGAAATACACAACGTGGTTGTTTTGAGATTTAGTTATTAGGTAATATAACCTCATGCTCTGATACCAAGTTTTTCACATATGGATTCTGGAATCGGAATGCAACCGGCTTCGTTAACCTCTCAGAGATCGTAGACAAGCCTTTTCTTAGATTTTATCACATTTATATAGTTAAATTTGAAGAAAAATAAAAACATTTAAGACATAATCATGTATCCATAGACTATATATATTGTCTACATAGATTAAAATTCTACTAAGATAAAATGAAAACAACCATCTACAATTGACGAATCAATTGAAACCAAAGGATCAATATATAATGTAATAGTTCTCCAAAACGGCCTTAGTAAAAAGCTTTGAAATAAACGTCTGAAAAGACACTCTAGGAACAACTTTTATTATCTATGTATAAATTACTAGTCTAGATAGATAAGTGTAGCATCCTCGAACATCACGAGGACCTACCAAAGCCTGGAGATCGACAATCCAAACGACATCGATGAGTCTTCAACCATCTCTCTGACCTACACCTAAAAATATAATTATAGTATATGGTTAGTACACACTTGTATTAAGTATTGGTTTATGCACGAATACACATAAGGACTTTGCATGATCAAGGAATGCTCTTCCTATCACAACATTCCATTTTTTGAAAGTGACATCACAAGACTTTCCTAATTATTTATTTTTGAATTTCAGTATGAATATAACGTATTTTAATGCATTCAAAGCAAACAACTCATTCTCTATATGAACATAAGACCTTAGAATCATCTACATATATTTATAAAAACTCAAACAAAAATTCAAAATATTACTCCTCCAAACCCGAGAGCCCCTTTTTTTATACTTTGTTTATTTTTAAACCTTTTTCATATTCTTGTTCTATAGTTCAAAGATCTCTTTAATCACATATTTTACTTACGATTTCAATGATTCATTGTAGTCCTATACCATCAATGAATCAACTAAGTAATCCAAGAGACTAAGGAAATGATTTTGCTACCCTTACTACAAGTTATTCCTTCCATTCTTGATAAGTTCGGAATGAACTTTTTATAAGGAAATCTTTATTGGCTAGGACACTTATTTTTAAAAAATTTCATATTAAGGAGATCATGGGGCATTGATTAGGTATTACATTTTACTCCCCTTTATTGTCATAATATAAGAAGTCATTATAAGCCATTTTTTAAAATTATCTTCAATAGCATTATGGCTAAGCCCATTATTTGATGAAAACATCATTATTATCAAACATTAATGATTGATATTCTTAACCTCTATCTTTCTTATCTCACTTTGAATTTGCATTTTTTCTTCTTTCTTTATTACTTTGTTAAAGGGATCTTTCGAATTAAGATCATGTGAGCTAACATGCAATCAAGTGTCTTCCCCACACTTAAAAGGGGCGAATCACCGATCAAAGTGAATTAAGATCATGTGACCTAACATGGAATCCGGCGTTTGCTCCACACCTTAAAGGGGTGGTTCACCGACTAAAGTGAGGCGAACTACTGTGTTCTCCCCACATTGAAAAGAGGTGGTTCATGGCTAAATTGAACCAAATACTTTGTTTGAGCATATAACCGACATAGATCATGTGTGATAAACAAGAAAGACGGTGTCTTCCCCACACTGAAAAGAGGTGGAATCACTGACCAAAGAATAACCACATCATACCTAGCTCGCTTAGGTGGAATCCACTGGCTAGTTCCTATGCTGGCAACATAGTTGAAGACTAGGAGACATACGGAGACTACTTATCCACCTTGGTGGTAGCCTCATCTCATAAGGTTTACATGTGCTGGCACAAGCCCATTGCTAGTCTATCGGTTCTTTGATCAACTTCTTTTTATTTACATCTTTTAGATTTGACTCAAACATTATGGAAGCTTGCTTCTAGTTATAAGGTTTACTTAACTCTTTGGATAACCTGTAATCCTTTTCTTTACTTGATGAAATGTGAATTTGACCGTACATTATCATCTTGGTGTTAATGAGACTTGTCTCATGATTATTAACACCCTCTTATGTAAATATCCTTAACATAGGTGTATTAGGTGTAAGTTAGACATGTATCACATCCTTTAACACCCCATTCTGGTAACTTTCATAAGTCAAAGACTTTTAATTACCTTATTACACACCTTAAATCGTTTTATGTCTTTTGGTAGCTTTATACCATTATTTTTATTTACTAGGAACTTTGTTCATTGTAGTTACCATGTTCATAGTTCATTTGGAAAGGGTATGTTCGGACTTGTCCCAATGATTCGAATACCCTTGGTTATGAATTCAAAGTTACATTGGTCATGCTTAATTTTGTTTACATTACTCATTAGCCAATATTTCCGTCATACTTTGAAAGCAATATTGTAAGCCAATTCCATTAAACTTTTTGGGCAAAACATTGTTAGCCAATTTATTGGCATGAACCTAATTTGCTTAAATTATTTACATTATGTTATCACTAACCAAATAAATTAGATTAATGAATGTAATTTAGCGTTTACTCAACATGAACAAGTTGAAAATTAAACATTTTGACGGTAACTAAACTTTATAGCCGATTCATAGTAACTTAATTTTCTAAAAACACAAGTAAACATTATATCATTCCTTAATTCATATAACTAATACTCAAATCATTTGAATACAATCAATACGCGTCATTAATAATTAAAAAATCATGAAACTTACACGTAAAAAAACAGTTAGCACCACATACCAACAACATGATCTAGATTTAAATCTACATACTTATTAGAATTGAAAACAAGGATAACTAGGGAGATGGACGTTAAATAATATCATTGGGAACAACCCTAGTTTAAAAAATCATGAGTTTAAAGCGTTTAAAAAGCCTATTGGAGAAAGAATTCCAGCAGAGAAAACCCATACCTTATGTAGAATTGAATCTACGAAGATCACCTTGCACGAAACATTGAAGAAAATCTTGAAATCACCTAAGAGAAACTTTGTCTTTTTATGTTTTTGCTTACTGCCTTTGATTCCCGTTTCTAAAAAAATGAATCATGTGTTTTAGGTCGTAGGAACTGATGATGAATAATTAAACTTCAGACTAATTAACTTAATTAATAAATTAATTAGCTAATAACTAAAACCTCCTAAATTTACTAGACATAGGAGAACATTTGACTTAATCAAATTTGAAATTTTTCCTAAGTGTCTTGACCTAGCTAGTGAATTTTCCATAATTAATTAATTCCTTGGACCTAGAGTAATTACTAAAGTACTCCTAAGTCTTTGGGACCATAGTAACCCTTTTGGACCATCCTATGTTTGTACTAGGTTGACTCATTAACTACTTACTAGGTTAGTGTCACCCAATTAAATATTAGATTTTCGGGTGCACTAGGTGGTTTATTTTTGTTTGTCCTAGGTTATTTATCTAGTTAGGTCAGTTAGTTCGAGTCTAGAGTTATAGAGTTAGGCCCAACATGGGGGTACCCTGGCAGACGCCTGCCATCTAACTACCCTAACAGAATTCGCTTAGGGTGGTCTCCTCCCTTGGCCATTCCTTCACATGTGCTTGCACATTGTTTCTTGCACTTTATTGACTTACTATTCATGATGGTTCATTTGGAATGTTTACTTATTGTCCCATTGATCGTCACTATGTCCTTGGGCACTACTTAATCTACGTGACCATTTTAAGTGGTCATGTGCTATGATGCCAAGGTTTGACACATGAGTGCCTCATATCTAATATGAAAATACTATGGAACATACGTTTCTAGCTTAGGGTATTTATCAATTGTACATTTCATTAACAAGATCATTAATACATAGAAAAATTGGCTAACACCCTTTAAGCAAATATTTTCTAATATGCCCAATTTTTTGCTTATTTGGGTATTTTATAGAAATTAGCTAATACCCCTTAGTAAATTTGTATACTATGCCCAATATTTCTCAATATTGGACATTGGAATACCTATTTATCCCCAATACACATTCTTAAAGACCTATTGGGCTCTTCACTAGACATGCAATTTTCTGGAATGTTATATGAACAACATTTGAGAATGACATTGCAATTACTCAGGGAACATCAAATGTATGAAAAATTCAACAAATGTGAGTTTTGGATAAGATCAGTGACCTTTCTTTGTCATGTTGTGACCGACCAAAGTGTAGCGGTCGATCCAAAAGAGATTGAGGCGGTAAAAAACTTGCCGAGACCCCTTACTCTTATAGACGTCAAGAGTTTCTTGGGTTTGGCTAATTACTATCGCATGTTTGTTCAGGACTTCTCCACAATTGCTTCTCCATTGACAACTTTAACAAAGAATAAGGCGAAATTTGAGTGTTCTGATACTTGTGAAAACAGATATCAAGAGATCATAGACCGACTCACTTCAGCCCCACTTCTCAGATTGCCGAGGAGTGGTGAAGGGTATGTGGTGTACTGTGATGCTTCCCGCATAGGTTTGGGATGTGTTTTTATGCAGGATGGCAAGGTGATTGCATATGCATCAAGAAAGTTGAAAATCCATGAGAAGAATTACCCTACCCTTAATCTTTAGTTCGTTGATGTGGTATTAGCGACATTACATATATGGTGTACATGTAGATGTATTCACTAACCATAAAAGTCTTCAATATGTTTTTACACAGAGAGAACTAAATCTTCATCAGAGAAGATGGCTAGTGATGCTCAAGGATTATGATATGAATGTCCACTATAACCCAGGTAAGGCCAATGTAGTTCCTGATGTTTGAGCGGATTGAGCATGGGAAGTGTGTCTCATATTGATGTTGAGACAAAGGAGTTGTTTAAAGAGTTACACCAATTGTCTAGGTTAGGTGTACGTCTTGTAGATACATTAAGTGGGGGTGTTTCAGTTCATTCCATTTATGAATCATCATTTGTTGTATATGTTAAATATAAGCAGCATCTCGACCCAGTGCTCATAGAGTTGAAAGACTCAATGTTGAGTAAGCTAAATTAATTATTCTCCCTAGAGGAGGATGGTGTGCTTACATACCAGGGCAGATTTTGTGTAACTAATTTTGATAATCTGAGAACTAATATTATTGCAGAGGCTCATGGCTCCAAGTATTCCATTCATCCATGTGCCACAAAAATGTATCATGATTTCAAGGATATCTATTGGTGGGAAGGTATGAAGCTAGATAATTCTATGTTTGTGGAGGAGTTCCGAAATTACCAATAGTTAAGGACGAACACCTTAAGCCTGGAGGTCTTACCCAGTCGATTGAGATTCTAACATGAAACAGGGAGGCTATTAATTTGGACTTTGCGGTTGGTTTGCCCTGGACCAGGAACCTGCATGATTCCATTTGGGTAATTGTTGATAGGATGACTAAGTCGGGTCGCTTCATTCTTGTAAAGTCTACATACAGAGCCGAAGATTATGCCAAGTTGTATATTGATGAGATGTTAAGGTGGCATGGGATCCCTTTATCTATTATTTCGGATAGGGGATCCCAATTCACTTCTCATTTTTAGAGATCTTTCTAAAAGTGCTTGGGTACACAGGTGAAGCTCAGTACTGCTTTTAATCCTCATAAAGATGGACAAGCAGAGCGTACCATTAAGACCCTTGAAGACATGATGAGAGCATGTGTTATTGACTTCAAGGGGAGTTGGGATGATCACTTGCCACTGATTGAGTTCTCTTATATTAATAGCTACCAATCCAGTATTGGGATAGATACTTTTGAATCACTATATTGAAAGATATTTAGGTCCTCAAATGGGTTGTTTAAGGTAGGAGCGTCTTCCATCCTTCGCCCTGAGATCATACATAAGGATGTCGAAAAGGTGAGAATGATCAGGAATAGATTGGCTTCTACATACAAACGTAAAAATACAATGCTGATATCAGGAAGATAGCTCTTGAATTTGAGTAGGTGATCATGTTTACCAGAAGATATCACCCATGGAAGGGGTGATAAGGTTTGGTAAGAAAGGGAACTTGGGTCTGAGGTATATAGCTCCTTGTGAGATCTACAGCGAGTAGGGCATGTTTCCTATGAACTTAAATTACCAAATGACATTGCTTCTGTTCATCTAGTTTTCATGTTTCAATGCTTAAAACGTGTCTAAGCGATCCAGCATCCATTCTGCCTATTAAGGGGTTAGGAGTCAATGAGAACCTTCCTTACGAAGAGGTACAAGTTGAAATTTTAGATATCCAAGTCAAACGGCTGTGGAACAAGGAGGTTGCCACCATAAAAGTGTTATGGAGAAACCGCCTTGTTGAAGGACCAACATGGGAGGCTGAGGCCTATATGAGATCCCGTTACACCCACTTTTTCAGTTCTTGAGGTTAGATATAATCTTCTTAAGTCTAATTTTGTTTATGAAACTCTAAATTTTTGTGCATTACTCGGTTTTGGTTTTTTAAGTTCATATGTGTATTTTATACTTTTACTATATGAGTTAATAAGAATTAATACTTTCACTATACTTTTTGTATAGGGCTGACATGATTTTTGTGTTGCATGAGTTATGATGTGCATTTTGTTAAATTAAGACGGAGAAGGAAGTTCCTCAATTTCAGATATGAAGCTTCAGATAAACTTTGAGTGATGTGCATTATCTAGAGTAAGTTGCGAATAAGATATTCACAAAGTGTAAAGTTTCAAGTATGTGATGTGTTTTTCGAAAATACCCTCTTTGTTTCAAAATGATGTGTAGTGTCATTCGGGGACAAATGTTCCTAAGGTGGGGAGGATGTAACATTCAAGAAAATGAACTCGTCTAGTGAAGAGTTTATTAAGTTTTAAGAATAGGTATTGGGGTACATAGGCATCCCAATGCACAATATTGAGTATTATTGGGTATATTAGAGAATAGTGGCTTAAGGATGTGAGCCAATTTCTATGTATTGAGATATACCTTGATGTTCAAATGCCCCAATTCAAGCTTTATTAGGCATTGTACCTGCAATGAAGACCCTAAAGTAAAATGCTTAATTTCATAACAAACACATTAGGTACGAGGCATCTAAGTCTCAATCCTAGGTACCATAGCACATGATCATTAAAAATTTTCATGTAGAGTAAGTAGTGCCCAAGGATATAGTGAGGATCCTTGGAACAACAAGAAATGCGCAGCAACACATGTGCTAACCGGCCAAAGGAATATCCCAACAGAATTCGGTTAGGGAGGTTGGGAAAGAAGGCACGCGCATGGTGCAAGCCATGGGGGGACTAGCTTCCTAAAAAACTCTAGGCTCTAGTTAACATACCTAATTAGCTAATTAACCTAGGAAAACAAAAATAAACTAACTAGTTCACCCGACAACCAAAGACCTAAACGGGTGACACTAGCCTAGTAACTAACTGAAGAAACATTCTAATACCTAACCTAGGATGGTCCAAAGGGGTTGGTTATGGTCCTAGTGACTTAGGGGTATTTTAATAATTATCCTAGGTCACTCAATTAATTAAATTAGAAACTTAATTAATTAACTTAAATTCAAAATCAAGGCCGAAGCCTTTGCTAATTTTCATATTTGGCTAAGTCAAATGCTTTCCTATATTTAGTCAATTTAGGACGGACATGTTGGTAATTAGATAATTGATTTATTAATTTAACTTAATTATCCTAAGTTGAATTAGTCAATATCAGTTCCTATGACTTAGAATCATGCTCAACCACTAGAAACGCACAACTAAAAATAGTGAGCAAAATGCAAGAAAAACATAATATACTCTCGAGTTCTCATAGTTGATTTCATGTCTATTCTTCAAGATTTTTCGTGCTAAGTTCAAGGTGATCATAGTAAATTAAATTCTACAGTAAGGTATGGGTCTTGTCTCCTGGATTCCTTTCCCCAAGAGGCTTTTCAAACGTATAAACTCAAGAAATCGAAACTAGGGTTGTTCCCAATGAAACGAATGTTCCTCTCCCTAGTTTATCCTTATTTCCGATATAGTGAATGTATAAGGTAAATCTCGAGCATGTTGTTGGTATGTGGTGCTAATTGATCATTATGTGTAGGTTTCTTGGTTTGATAATGTCGAATAAGACCTATAGGCTAGATCGTATGATTAGATTATTATTTACATGACATAAAGAATGTTGTAATGCCTAATTGTGTTCGAGAAGACGAAATTTGTGATGAGTCATTTATGAAGTTTCATTTAGTATTATAAGTTGTTCATTGAATTGTTCCTATAGGCTAATCAAAGGTTAAAAGTTGAGTTGTTAACATGATGAGAATACTACAATGTATTAATGAAATAACTGACTTTTCTAGTGATAATATCATAGTTTGATTTATGCCAATAAATTGTCTTACAATGTTATTTCCAAAATGTGATATAAAATAGGGTAATGACTACGTTATACCAAATTAAGAAAGACCAATGTAACTCAATAAATTCATAACAAAGGGTATGTCAATCATTTGGACAAGTCCCAAAATACCCTAACCAAATGAACTATGAATATAGTAGTACATTAAATCACTTTATAGCTTTCATAGAGAATGGTATAAGGCTGCCAAATGACATGGAGCAAGATAAGGTGAGTAATGACATTAATAAAATCTTATGAGTTATGAAATTTACCAGAATGGCATGTTAAAGGAAGTGAGACAAGTCTCACATGCACTTAAACGTTTAAGTTAAAGATACTCACCTAAGAGGGTGTTAGAAATTGGGTATACAAGTCTCATTAACACAATGATGAAAATATAAGGTTTATGTTCTAATTAACCATGTAAAGAAAGGGATGACAAGTCATCCATTGAGTTAAGCATACCTCATATTATAAGCAAGCTTCCAAAATGTATGAGTCAACTCTAAAAGTCATGAAGTATAAGAAATTGAGCAAAGCACCGATAGACTAGATATCAACTTGTGCAAGAACATGTAAGCCTCATGAGATAAGGCTACCACAAAGGTGGATAAGAGTCTCTGAAATCTCCTAGGAACTATATTGCCACCATTGGAAATGGCATGTGGGTTCCACCTAAGCGAGCTCAATAGTATTCGGTTTCACTTTGGCCGGTGAACTACCACTTTTCAAAGTGCGGCAGATACTAGATTTCATGTTTAGCTCACATGATCTATGTCGGTTAAATGCTCAAGAAAGTATTCGGTTTCACTTTAACCGTGAAACACCTCTTTCCAGTGTGGGGCAGATACTGGACTTGGTTTCACTTTACCTGGTGAACCACCCCTTTTTATTGTGGGTCAGACACTAGATTTCATGTAAAGACACATGATCTAGGTTCACTTTGACCAGTTAACCACCCATTTTCAGTGTGGGGCAGACATTGGATTTCATGTTAGCTCCCATGATCTTAATGCTAATGATTTCTTAAAGAGAGTAAGAAACAAAGAAGAAGAAACATAAGTTCAAAGTAAACTAACAAAGCAAGAGCTTAAGAATATCAATCATCATCGTTTGATAAAAATGAAGTTTTTAAAAATTTACGGGCATATCCAAAAAATATTGGCTTTTAATGACTTCTTATATTATTCTAATGATCAAATAATAGGCATAATCAATAAAGATTGGCTTATAATGACTTCATGCCCAATTGTAGTCAAATCCTTTCCTTAGTCTCTTGGATTACTTACTTGATTCATTGTAAATATGGGACTATAATGAATCATTGAAATTGTGAGTAAGACATAGGATTAAAGGAGATCATTGAACTACAAAACAAAAAGAAGAAAAGACTGAAAAATAAACTAAGCCAGGAAGGAGAGTTCTCGGCCTAAGACGGAGCAAAATTATAAATTTTCATTTGAGATGTTCTAAAATTATGTTCATGATTCCAAGTTCTTATGCTCATATAGAAAATGAGTTTTGTGCTTTGAATACTTAAAATATGTCATATTCATAACATGATTCATTAATAATATAGGAAAGTCAAGTAAGTTCACTTTCCAAAAACGACATGTTGCTATAGGAAGAGCTTTCCTTGATAATGCATAGTTCTCATGTGTTTATGTGAATACACCCATACTATTATTATTTTTATAAGTGCAGGTTCTTGAAGGGGATTGAAGATTCGTTGAAGCGGTTCTAACTAGTATCTCCAGACCTTTGGTAGGTCCTCTTTTGTTCAAGGATGCTACGTTTGCTTTATAGCTTTAGTACATTATACATAACTAGTGGATGTTGTCTCTAGTGTCCAAAAAAATTTTCAAAGCTTTGTATTTAGGTCGTTTGGCAAACTTTTATTATATTAAGAATTCGTTATTTCAATAGTTTAATCTATTATAGATGGTTGTTTAGTTTGAGTCGTAGCATTTCACTTTTATGCAGTAATTATATGAAGTCTAAGTATACTTCATTAAGTTTTAAAAATTTATAAATTTTCCACAAATTTAACTGTATGTTGTGATGAAAGCTAAGAAAAGGCTTGTTTTCGCCCTCTTAAAGATTAATGACGTCGATCTCATCTGGGGTCTAGATTCCGAGTGTGACACCTAGTTATGTCTATTAGGTTAACGAATGCCCCGACGGCGTTCATGGACCTATTGAATAGAGTTTTAAAATATTACCTCAACTCTTTTGTGATAGTGTTCGTTGATAATATTTTTATATAATCCAACAATAAAGTTGACCATGAGAGTCACTTGAGGCCGGCCTTGCAAGTCCTCAAAGAACACCAACTTTATGCCAAATTTAGCAAGTATGAATTTTGGTTAGGGTCAGTTGGTTTTCCCTGCCATATTATCTCCAGTAATGGTGCAGAGGTTGATCAAAAGAAGCGGATGCGTTCAAATATTTGCCTAGACCTTTGACTCTCGTAGACATAAGGAGTTTGTTTGGTCTAACCGTCTATTATAGAAGTTTTTTGGATGGATTTTTGTCCATTGCTTATCCTTTGACATCTTTTACCGAAGGTGATGTTTGAGTGGTTGGAAGCTTGTGAGAGAGGTTTTCAAGAGTTAAAAGATAAGATTGCCTTAAGATTGCCTCTGCTCCGGTTTTTACCTTACGTGAGGTCAATTTAGGCTTTGTAGCATATTGTGATGCTTCCGGAATGGGCTTGAGATGTTTCCTCATGCATCATGGCAAGGTGATTGTGTATGCTTCTAGGCAACTCAAAGTTCATCCGAAGAATTAACCAACTCATGATATTGAGTTAGCCGTTGTACTTTTTGCCTTGAAAATATGGAGACATTACTTGTATGGTGTGCATGTTGATGTGGTTACTGACCATAAAAGTCTTCAATATTTGTTCACACAAAAGTAGTTGAATCTCTGACAGACAAGGTATCTTGAATTGTTGAAGGATTATGACATGAGTGTCCTTTACTACCCCGGAAAAGCCAATGTGGTTGCGGATGCTTTGAGTGGAATGACTATGTGTAGTTTGTCTCATGTGGAGGAAGAGAAGAAAGAACTTGTGAAAGATGTTTATAGGTTGGCTCGCTTAGCTGTGCGGTTACAATATTCTCCAAATAGTGGTTTTTTGGTCCATCATAATTGTGACTCATCATTAGTGGTGGAGGTGAAATCGAATCAACACCTTGATCCTATATTGATGGAGTTGAAGGAATCAGTACTTGGTAAGTTGAATGAGTCATTCTCCCAAGGGAGGGACGGTGCTCTTAGGTACCAAGGGAGATTATGTGTGCCCGATGTTGAGGATTTGAGAAAAAAATTCGTGAAGAAGCCCATGGTTCTTTCTATTATAGATATCTGGGTGCCACCATAATGTATTATGATATTAGGGAGGTCTATCAGTACGATGTTTTAAAGAGGGACATAGAATATTTTGTTGCTAAGTTTCCCAACCTTCGACAAGTTAAAGATGAGCATTTCTAATTCAGTGGTTTAACCCGAATCCTGGATGTTCCTACATGGATGTGGGAAGCCATCAATATGGACTTTGTTGATGGGTTGCCTCTAATTCGAAAGCAAAATGACTCTATATGGGTTATTGTTGATAGGTTGACCAAATCTGTCCATTTTATTCCTGTTAAGTCTACATACATGGCTGAAGATTATGCAAGGATCTTCATTAATGAGATTGTGAGTCTTCATGGGATTCCTTTGTCCATCATTTTTGTTAGAGATGCCCAATTCATTTCTCATTTTTGTAAGGATTTTTAAAAGGGTTTAGGTACGCAAATGAAACTTAGTACCTCTTTTCATCCTCAGACGATGGTCAAGCGGAACGTACTATTCAGACCCTTGAGGACATGTTAAGAATCCGTAACATTGATTTCAAGGGAAGTTAGGATGATCACTTTCCTTTGATCGAGTTCTCTTAGAACAATAGATATCATTCGAGCATCTCCATGGCACCTTTTGATGCTCTTTATGGTAGAATGTGTAGATCAGTGGTTGGATGGTTTAAGGTTTGTGAATCCTCACTCCTTGGTTCAGATATTATCTTGAAGCTAAAAAAAAATTTAAATCAAAAGAGATAGATTGAAGACAACCTATTGTCGTCAAAAGTCTTATGCCGATAATAGAATAAGATATCTTGAATTTAAAATAGGTGATCATGTCTACTTGAAGATTTCACCTATGAAAGGGGTGATGAGGTTTGGTAAGAAGGGGAAGTTAAGTAACCGTTATGTTGGTCCATATGAGGTTTCCTATGAGTCGAAACTACCTAGTTAACTAGCTTTAGTTCATCCAGTGTTTCATGTGTCTATTCTATAGAAATACAAAGGTGACCAGTGTCTATTCTACCTTTTTAAGATTTAGGGGTTGATAAGAATCTCTCCTATGAAGAGGTTTAGGTTGAGATCCCAGATCGCCAAGTCAAGAAGTTGAGAAACAAGGAGGTTTCCTTTGTAAAAGTTCGATGGACGAACCACCTTGTTGAGTGTGATACATAGGAGGTTGAAGGCGAGATGAAGTCCCGCTATTTCTATTTCTTTAATCCTTACGGTTAGACATTCATATTAATTGAGAAAGTAAAGAATGATCATGAAACTACCTTGTTTTATAAATAGGTGCATGGTTGGTAAAAGTTGTACCAACTTGAGTTTTAAGAAAATGTTTTCATATTCTATTATTGCAGTTATGTGAAACATGTATGCATATGTTTCTTGATATTTTGTTGTTTTGTCGCAATCTTAAGAAGAACGATAGCATGATGACTCATTGATTCATTTTGAGCTTATGATAAGGTTGAGAAGGAAATTTCTCACTATGTGTTATGAATATGGATCTCTTATATTTTGTGTATCATGAATTGAGTGCTATGTGCAATGTTATGGTATGGGTTTTAAGGAGTTATGATATACTCCTATGAGCTATGACTTGTTATGATTTTAATGTTGTTGATTTTTTCTGCTTCTAGTATTGAGTCTATTCCTACCTTCAAAAGATTTTAGTGTCATTCAGGGACGATTGTTCCTATGGGGGGGGGGATAATGTAACCTCCAGAAATGCCATGACCTAGACTAGAGATTAATCCATCAATTAATGTTTAAAATGATGTTTCCATACCTATATTAAAGTAATAAACTCATTTGGAAAAGGTTAGAGCCAAAACAATTAAGAAAGACTCTGACGTCCGAAAACTAGAAAATTTCAACTACTTGACGTCCCTATGTTTGGTGAATGTTTTGAGGTATAAAATGAAGTAATATCTTGTAAAGTTACCTTCGTTATATAGTATGTAGTACAAAGGTAAAAAACGTCTGGTAAGGACACCCCAAGGACCACCCGAAGGGTCCTTTTGGAGGACCCTAACAAGCGTGGGAAGGCTTCCTGTCAGCCTGCGAGCAGGCAAGAAGTGGAGGTGTGGTGTATGATGCGAACTGAACAAGAGGTGTTCTGCCTCAATATTTGATGGTCCATCTCGCGATGCAAGACTGACACGAACCTCACTTCCTCAACTAAAAATTCAATTAAAATGATGGTATTTGGCCCCGCAATGCGCAACTACTTCCCAAAACTTTTAAAGTCATATGTTTGGTAATTTAACTTATTAAAAAGACACATTTAACTAGAAGGTCTTTTTGGTAATTCATTGGACAAATAAATATTGCTATTAGGTCAGTTTTAGACCACTTTTAAACGTCTCAAACCAGATCAAATGAAATTTTTCTCATTCTCTCAAGAACACTCACTTTTTCAAACTCCATTGAAGAAAGAGAGGAGCTTAAGGAAGAAAACGAAGACCCCATGTTTTTCATATAATTTTCGTGGATTCTTAATCTATAAGGTATGGGTTTTTAACTCTTGGTATTCCTTTCCCCGGGATTTCCTTTCAAGAAAAGTTTTCAAGAACTTCAATTCTAGGGTTTTTACTCTATAAAACAGATTTTCTCCCTAACCCTAGATTGATGATTTTAATGAAAAGTAAGTATTTTCTTTAGTCTATTCCACACGATTTTTGATGATTATGTTGTTATAATGTTTTAATTTCGTGTGAAGTATGTTCTTATCTACATGATGGTTTCGTATGATGGTTTCTACTACTCAATAATATGAAAACGTAGGGATCGGAACTAAGACTAGAATAAACTCTTAAATGACCCTTATCCTTTACCCTACATTATGCATTGATCTTGTATAGGATTTAAATAGGTTTTGTTCATTATTATATTGAAGTATTTCACAATTTTATGGTTATAAATGTGGTAAACTGAACTTTGTTCAAGAAAAAGATCCTTGGAAACAAGAGGTAAGTCTTGTAAAGTTGTGATTACTCTTCCATGTTTATGCTAGCCTATAAATCATGATGTTATATTACGAAAGTATGAATGATGTTTTTATGTTTAAATGTTGGGATATGAACTTGTTATTTGTAAGATCATGAAGGAAGACGATTAATGCAAGTTACGATATTCTCTTGTGTGCTTTATACAAGATGACTATGTTAAGTAAATCTCACATACTAAGGGTTAAGATGAAAGGAGATTCTCATCTAATCACAAATATCTCATGATCATGTATATAGAAAAAATTAATCTCCTATTACCTATGATATGTTTATTGAAAAAGACAACTTAAAGGCTATTTAAAGAAAGGGACTTAAACTAAGAACCGATGAACTAGATATGAGAGGTGTCCCTTCCCTAGCGGGAAGGTAAGTTCAGAATGACACTCATGAGATTGAGGCTGCCATGAAATGCAGAACTATGGGTCTCTAATACATCTCCTAGTTCTTGAACTATGTTACCCTATAGGATACAAGCTAGGGGATCCAACTAGAAAGCTACGTCATGTTAGGTTCTACTTTGGCCGGTAGACCACCTTTTTCGGTGTGGGGTTTTATGAAACAAGATTCCATGTTTAGCTCACATTGTATATGTCGGTTAAGGGGTATGTTCCCTCATGTAAAATGAAAGACAAGTAAATGAACGTTGACTTGGGTGACTTGAGGAGTCAACATAGTAGAGGTAGGGGTATGGGACTCTACGTAGACATTGTACAAGTTGACTCTAAGGGAAGTCGTAGGAGATTGTTCATATGAAATATGACAACATTAAAAGTATATACTTATGATACATGATGATAATCTTATATGATATTGGTCATTACAAAGAATATGTTATTGGGTTATATTTTTATATAATATGATGATTAATTATGTTTCAAGTTATATGAAGCAAAACATTACAAGTTATGGTGTTAATCTAATCTACATGTTGTGTGGGGGTTAAGGGGCTTCACATGATAATTGCACTTGTAGGTTGGGGATGAGATCATTGTTAAGTGTCTTTGTATTCTATGTTATATGATATATTGAATTTTAAAAGATAACACGACTCTATGATTATATGTCTTTAATTATAATCATGCTTTATGTTGATGGGATCCTTGACTTGCATATGTTCTATGGTATGTGCATTGAAGACGTTCACATGACTTAGCATTGTTTCTAATGAAATGATAAATTATCCTTTCTCATGCATGTCCTCATATATTAGGTGCATATACCCATACTTTGTTCTTGTGGCGTACTAACCCCATTACTTTTATATTACTACCATTGTAGGTTCCGGCCATTGAAGTTAAGGATCGATTTGAAGAAGCTTGGAACTCTTTCTTCATTTTTTGTAGGTCCTTATTTTTGGGACGCTATCATTTATTTTCTAGCTTATGAAAACTTTAGTAGATATAAGGAATATCCTATTTCCATCATATTTCTTTAGATTCTTTTCTACTAAGGACTGTATGGCATATTGACTATGTATTGGCTAAGTCCAGATTTGCACTCTTTAATTGGTTTTATATGTGTGAGACTATTTCTTAGAATACCGTATGGTTTATGAATGATAAGTACGAAGTCTAAGTATACTTCAAGTGAAATGTAAAAATTTTTAGTTTTCCACAAATTTTAACTGATGACATTTTATGATGAATGCTAAGAGGCTTGTCTGAGTCCTTTGAGAGGACGATGATGCCGGTGTCATCCAAGGTGTACTATCCCGGTGTGGCACCACAACCACCTTATTGTGAGCGTCAACCAGTGGTGAAGCTGACGATTGATCCTATAACTTAGATTAGCCGGTTCTGCGGATTATTCATTTTTTGAAGTGTACGATTCAGTACAGGATCAATGGAAGTATTTGTTCTCCTCGGGTCCATGTACCTGGCATACACTAGAGCTAGACATGACAGAAACAAAAACAATAGAAAAAAAGTAAAATTAGGAAATTGTGGACTAAAATTTAGTTAAGTTATGAAAGTTAATCTAAAAGCAACTTTCCCCGGAAGCGGCGCCAACATTTGATATGCTTAAATTATACATCCACAAAGAAGTATAAGTGGTTATATCAAATAAAGAACCGAACATTGATGTTGATGTTAACCTAAACATTGACATTGATGTTGATGTTCACCTTGACATTTACATTGACGTTCACATTTATATTGACCTTGATGTTGACGTTTACATTCATATTGACATTGTCGTTCACATACAGGATACTTTTGACGTTGCCACTCATGTTCACATTGACGTTAACGTTGATGTTGAAGTTCACGTTGACGTTGCCATTGACATTGACATTCACCTTGACGTTGGTGTTCACCGTGAAATTTACGTTGATGTTCACGTTCACAGTAACATTTATATTGATATTCACGTGCATGTTGACATTGACGTTAGAATTCACGTTGACATTGTCGTTAGCGTTCATACTAATGTTGACATTGAAGTTCATGTAGATGTATAAGTTCATTTTAACGTTGATGTTGATGTTGACATTGATGTTCATTTTTACACTGACGTTTATGATACGTATACGTTGATGTTCACATTTACTTTGACATTGATAGTGACGTCCACATCGACGTAGACGTTAATATTAACAATATCATTGACATTAACATTAATGCTGATGTTGATGTTGATGCTTATGTTGACATTGATGTTGACATTTACGTTTACATTCAAGTAGATGTTCACATTCACGTTCATGTTGACATTCCCATTAACATTCACATTGAAATTGACATTGACGCTTATGTTGACATTGACATTGATGTTGACTTTCACGTTCACGTTTAAGGCGACATAAACATTTATGTTGACGTTTACGTTGAAGTTGCTAAAATGTTGACATTGACATTAATATCTACATTGATGTTGACGTTGACATCCACGGATATATTGATATTTACATTCATGTTGATGTTTACATAGTCATTAAGATCGTCATTTCTATTAAAGTTGACTTTCACCTTGACGTGGATATTGATGTTGACGTTCACCTTAACATTTACGTTGATGTTCACGTTCACAATTTCGTTGACGTTGACATTCACGTTCATATTCATGTTGACGTTGACATTAAATTTGACATTGATGTTCATTTATGTGTTGACGTTGAGTTTTACATTGACATTGATGTTCACATTGACATTGACGTTGACATTGAAATTCACATTGACATTGATGTTGACGTTGATATTGACGTTGACGTTCACCTAGACGTTGATATTCATGTTGACGTTTACCTTGACGCTTATGTTGACATTGACGTTCACATTAACATTGATGTTGACGTTAAAATTGACATTGTTGTTGAAGTTGACGTTCACGCATATGTTGACGTTTACATTCATGCTGATGTTGACGTTGAAGTTACCATCGTTGTTGTTGTTGACGTTAACGTTCACGTTAACATTCACAATGATATTGATGCTCACCTTGATATTTACGTTGACGTTCACGTTCATATTGATGTTGATGTTGACGATCACGTTCATATTGACATTGATGTTCACATACATGTTGCTTTTGACGTTGTCGTTCATGTTAATATTGACGTTTATGTTGATGTTGAAGATCATATTGACGTTTCCATTGACATTGACATTCACCTTGACGTTGACATTTCCATATCAAAATTACGTTTATGTTCAGGTGCACATTAACATTCACGTTGATATTCACGTGCACATTGAAGTTGCTGTTAGCATTCATGTTGACGTTGTCGTTAGCGTTCACATTGACGTTGACACTGAAGTTCACATTGATGTATACGTCCATGTTGACGTTGATGTTGATGTTGACATTGATGTTCATGTTGACACTAACGTTTATGATACGTATACATTAACGTTCACATTTACTTTTACATTGATGGTGACGTTCACATCCACGTAGACGTTAATATTAAAACTAACGTTGATGTTAACGTTGATGCTGATGTTGATGTTGACGTTATATTAACATTGATGTTGATATTTACGTTGACGTTCAAGTATATGTTCACATTCACGTTCATGTTGACATTCCCATTAATATTCACGTTGACGTTGACATTTTCCCTAACTCTTACGTTTATGTTGACGTTGATATTTACTTTGATGTTGAAGTTAACATTGACGTTGATGTTGACGTTTACCTTGACGTTGACATTCATATTGACGTTTATATTAACGTTGGTGTTAATATTCACATTCACTTTTATGGTGATGTTGACATTTATGTTTATGTTCACCTTGACATTCATGATGACGTTGACATTCACATTGACGTTGATGTTGATGTTAACATTGACATTGAAGTTGATGTTAACGTTCACGCATATATTGAAGTCTATGTTCATGCTCATGTTGATGTTGAGGTTGCCGTCGTCGTTGATGCTGATGTTGACATTGACATTAACCTTGACGTTGACGTTGATGTTGACATTCACCTTGACATTTACATTGACGATCACGTTCACATTGACATTGATATTGGCGTTTACATTTATGTTGATGTTGACATTGACTTTTCTATTCACATTGACATTGACGTTGATGTTGACGTTTCCTGTGACGTTTTTTTTACCTTGAGGTTAATGTTCGCTTTATAATTTACGTTGACTTTTATGTACACATTTACGTTGACGTTGATGTTGAAGTTGACGTTAACATTCATGTAAACATTCATGTTTACGTTCATATTGACATTGACATTGAAGTTCATGATTACGTATACATTTACGTTGACGTTTTTGTAGAGATTGACGTTGATGTTCAAGTATAGAATGGTATTTACGTTTATATAAATGTTGACTTTCACATTTACTTCGACATTGACGGTGACGTTCACATTTATGTAGAAGTTACTATTCACACTATCATTAATGTTTACGTTGATGTTGATATTGACGTTGACGTTTATTTTGAGTTGATGATTATGTTCATGTTGCCGTTCATGTAGATGTTCACGTTCATGTTCATGTTGACATTCACATTGACGTTCACATTGACGTTGACATTCTCGCTAACACTTACATTTTCATTGACTTTTTGGTTTATATTTACGTTGACATTGATGTTGGCATTTACATTGATGTTTATGTTCACGTTGAAGTTTACGTTTACATTTACATAGATGTTCACATTTATGATGATTTTCATTGACATTGACATTAAAATTCACGTTGTCACTGCCGTTTACGTTGACTCTGACATTGATGTTGTTATTATTGTTCACGTTCACATTGGCATCCACATAAATGCTGACGTTTATGTTTACATTAATGTTCACATTTAAGTTGATACATCGACGTTGATATTAACCTTCAAGCAGTCTTTTACATTTATGTTGACGGTGAGCTTCACATTGACGTTCATGTTTACATTAACGTTAACATTCACATTGACGCTGACGTTTATGTTGACATCGCATTCACGTTGGCGTTCACACATTCGTTTACATTTACATTGACATTTATATTGTTGTTGACATTCATGTTAATGTTCACGCTTATGTTGAAGTTCATGTTCTCATTGGCACTGACATTATTGTTGACGTTCATGTTTACGTTGACATTCATATTTATGTTTAAACTAATGTTCACACAATCATTGACATTTACATTGACGCTGATGTTGATGTTGATGTTGACATTGACATTGACATTCACGTTCATATTGATGTTAACATTTATGTTGACGTTAATGTTCACGTTGACATTGATGTTAATGTTGCCGTTCACGTAGACGTTGACGTTTGAGTTCACGTTGATATTAACATTGACGATCACGTTGACGTTCACATTGACGTTGACATTCACATTGATGTTAATATTGACATTTTTCTTGAATCTTACATTGACGTTAACCTTGATGTTTACAATCACGTTGATGTTTACATTGAAGTTGATGTTCGCACTGACGTTGATGTTGAAATTGATATTGATGTTGCCGTTCACATTAATGTTTTGCTTTACATTGATATTGACATTAACATTTACATTGACATTGACGATGATGCTGACATTTAATTTCATGTTAACGTTCATGTTTATGCTGACGCTTACATTAGCATTTACATTGACATTGATATTAACGTTCACATTATAATTGATGTAGATGTTGATATTCACGTTAACATATGTTCAAATTGACGTTCACATTGACGTTGACATGCACATTCACGTTTATGTCAACATTTACGTTTATGTTGAAATGGACATGTGTGTTCACATGAATATTGACGTTAATGTTCATGCTGTCACTGATGTTTACACAGATGCTGACATTGATGTTGACATTGACGTTGATGTTTACTTGGACATTTATGTTCAACTTGACATTTATTTTGACGTTCACATTCATGTTGACATTCACATTTACTTTCACGTAGATGTTGACATTCACGTTGACATTGATTACACATTGTCAATACGTTAAAGTTCACGTTTATATTGATGTGGACGTTGACATTCATGTTGAGTCTTACGTTTACATTGATGATGATGTTGACGTTTACATTCACGATGATATTGATGTTTACATTTACTTTGACATTGATATTAAAGTTTATTTGCTCAATTTGACATTAAGGTTGATGTTCACATGTTCATTGACGTTGATGTTAAAGGCCATCGTTTATGTTGACGTTAATGTTGATATTGACGTTCATGTTAATGCTCACGTTGACGTTCATGTGAATGTTGACGTTGACATTGACGTTGACCATGATGTTAACATTCATGTTGTGTTTTATGTTTACCTTGAGGTTTATTTTGACTTCAACGTTAATTAACATATTGACGTTCATGATTATGTTATAGTTCACATTCACATTCACGTTGATGTTCACATTTATGTTTACACTTACGTTGACGTTCACCATCACATTGACATTGACATTCTTGTTGACTCTTACGTTTACACTGACATTAACATTTATGTTAACATTGACATTGACGTTCATGTTGATGTGTACGTTTACATTTATGTTTATATTGATATTCATATTAAAGCTCACGTTAACATTGACATTGACATTAACCTTGATAATCACATTAACATTCATGTGGACGTGGACATGCATGTTCACGTTGACATTCACATTGACGTTCACGTTGACATTGACATTCTCACAGAATCTTATATTTAGGTTAACATTGAAGTTTATGTTGATGCTGATGTAAACGTTGATGTCGATTTTGACATTGACATTTACGTTTATGTTGATGTTTATATTATGTTGAAGTTCACATTTATATATTGACATTGTCGTTGCCGTTCACCTGGATGTTCACATTTACGTTGACGTTAACATCGACGTAGACGTTGACATTTACGTTAGTGCTGACATTGACATTGACTTTCTCGTTGATGTAGATGTTCACATTTACATTGACGTTCACGTTTACGTTGACGAATACATGTACGTTCATATTTATGTTGACGTTATAGTACACACTGATGTTGACAAACATATTTATACATTCACGTCGTACTTGACATTGATGTTGATGTGTATGTTCATTTTAACAATATTATTAACATTTATGATCACATTCTTATTCACGTTAACGTTCACGTTGATGCTAAAATTCTCGCTAACTCTTACGTTTAGGTTGATGTTCACGTTTATGTTGACATTTGTACATTCACGTTGTCGTTGACCTTCATGTTGACGTCGTCATTGACATTGACGATCATGTTGATGTTCACATTCATGTTCACGTTGATGCTAAAATTCTCAGTAACTCTTCTTTTTAGGTTGACATTCAGGTTTATGTTGACATTTATACTGACGTTAATGTTGACATTCACATTGACGTGTATGTTGTCATTGATGTTCACATTGATGTTGACAGTATCATTGTCGTATATGTTTACGTTAATATTCACACATATATGTTGACATTGCCATTTATGTTATGGTGGATTTACTTACGTTTACGTTGACATTTATATTGACGTTCACATTGATATTGACGTTGATTTTGATATTAACTTTGACGTTTATATTGTAAAGTTGATGTGCATATTGACGCAGATGTTTACATTTATGTTGATGCTGGCGTTGACATTCACAATAACATTCATGTTGATGTTGACGTTCACATTGACGTTAACGTTGATGCTAGTGTGAACATTGAATTTCACATTTATATTTACGTTCACATTCACATTTAAGGTGATGTTCACATTCACATTGATGTTCACATTCAAAATCAGTTGAGATTGAAGTTGATTTGAATGCTTTCATTTATCGTGATGTTAATGTTAACAATCATTAGACATTGATGTTGACGTTGACGTGTACGTTGACGTTGATGTTGACGTTCATACAGAAGTTGATGTTTACGTTCATGCTGATGTTAACATTGACACTACCATTGTTGTTTATGTTTATGTTGACGTCTACGTTGAGGTTGATCTTTATGTGTACGTCGATGTACACATTGACGTGCACCTTGATGTTGACGTTGATGGCAATGTTCACATTGACGTTGATGTTGACGTTCAAATTTACATTGACGTTGACGTTCAGATTGAGGTTGACATTGATGATGAAGTTCACATACGCATTGACGTTAATATTGATGTTCATGTTGAAGTTGATATTGAAATTCATGTAATTATTGATATTCCCGTTCACATTCATATTGACATTAACGTTGACTTTTACGCTTATGTTGACATTCACATTTACGTTTATGCTTACAGTGATGCTCACATTTACTTTGACGTTGACGTTAACATTCACATTGACGTTGACTTTAACGATCATGCAGTCAATGATATTTACGTTGACACTGATGTTGACGTTGATTTTAACATTAATGTTGATGTTGCTGTTCACATTCATATTGATGTTAAAGTTCACATTGACGTTGACGTTTTTTTTATGTTGACACAGACATTTACGTTGATGTTCACATTTACTTTGATGTTGAAGGTGACGTTCGCATTGACGTAGACGTTAACTTTCATGAATTCATTATCATTTATGTTGATGTTGATGTTGACGTTAATATTCATGTTTAGTTTTGCATTAACACAGATGTTGAAATTCAAAATATGTTAATGTTGACACTGGCTTTGACGTTGATATTGACGTTCACATTGATTGTCACGCAGTCATAAATGTTTGCTTTGACACTAATGTTTATGTTCAGATTCACATTGATGTTGACGTTAACATTGACATTGACATTGAAATTGATATTTACATTGGCGTTCACATTGATGTTGATGTTTACATTTATATTCACGTTCACATTAATGTTTATATTGTTGTTTATGTTGACGTTTACGTTTAGGTTGATGTTGACATTTATATTTATGTTCATGTTCACATATACGATGATATTGATGATAACATTAATTAGACGCTCACGTTATCACTCATATTTAATGTCACGTAGTTGACTTTCATGTTAATGTTAACGTTTACGTTGAAAGTTTAGACTCACATTCATATTCTCTTTGACCTTGATGTGATGATTACATTCACATTGATGTTGATGTTGACGTTCAAATTGATGTTGATATCAAAATTCACATAGACATTAACATACACGTTGATGTTCACGTTTATGTTGATTGTGATATTGACATTGACGTTTACGATCACTTTGATGTTCACATTCACATTAACATTAGCATTCACGTTACGTTGATGTTCAGTTTCACATTTTTGTTAATGTTGACATTCACATTGACATTGAGGTTTATGTTCACTTTAAAATTGACATTGACATTGATGTTCATGTTCACCTTTAGATTTATGTTCATGTTCATGTTTACATTAACGTTGATTACATTATGTTACATTTCGGAACATTACAATACGTTAAATTTACGTTGACGTTAATGTTCACGTTACGTCGACATTGATTTTCACATTGATATTGACATATACGTTAACGTTGACATAAATTTTCACAATGACGTTGATGTTGACATTCACATTAACATTTACGTACACAATAATGTTGATGTTGATGTTGATGTTTAAATTGATATTTACGTTTATTTTGACATTAACATTTACGTTCACATTGATATTCACGTTCACATTAAAATTCACATAGACGTTGTCGTTCATCTTGACATTTACATTGATGTTCACTTTCACATAGACGTTCACGTTCACGTTCATGTTCATATTAACATTGACGTTGACATTTATGTTGACGTTCACTATGATGTTCACGTATACGTTTATGTTCATGTTCATGTTTTCATTCACATTGATGTTGACAGTGCATTGACATTCTCGCTAACTTTTTCATTTATGTTGACGTTGACGTTTATGTTGACATTGACATTGACATGGATATTTATGTTGACACTGACATTAATATTTACTTTGACGTTGACATTGAGGTTCACATTTATGTTAATATTCACATTGATGTTTATGTTGACTTTGATATTAGCATTGACGTTGACATTCACATTGACATTTACGTTAATTAATGCTCAAGTTGACGTTCATGTGAATGCTGACGTTGAGCATGATGTTAACATTCATGCTGTGTTTTACGTTTACCTTGATGTTTATTTTGACTTAAACGTTAATGTTCATGTTGACGTTCATGATGATGTTGAAGTTCACATTCACATTTACGTTGATGTTCACGTTTATGTTTATGCTTACGTTGACGTTCACGATCATATTGACGTTGATATTCTTGCTGACTCTTACGTTTACATTGATATTAACATTTATGTTGACATTTACATTAACGTTCATGTTGATGTTTACGTTTATATTTATGTTGATATTGACTTTCATATTGACGCTCACGTTAACATTGACATTGACGTTCACCTTGATGATCACATTAACATTCATGTACACGTGGACATTCATGTTCACATTGACATTCACATTGACGTTCACGTTTACATTGACATTCTCACTAAATCTTACATTTAGGTTGACATTGACGTTTATGTTGATGCTGATGCTAACGTTGATGTTGATGTTAACATTGACATTTACGTTTATGTTGATGTTTATATTATGTTGAAGTATACATTTATATATTGAGATTATCGTTGCGGTTCACGTAGATGTTCACATTTACATTAACATTGACATCAACGTTGACGCTGACATTTACGTTAATGCTAACATTGACATTGACTTTCTCGTTGATGTAGACGTTCATGTTTACATTGATGATTACATTGACGTTCACATTTACGTTGACATTATAGTACACATTGATGTTAAATATCATATTTCTACATTCACGTCGTACTTGACATTGACATTGACATTGATGTATATGTTAATGTTAACGATCACATTAACATTGATGATCACGTTCTTGTTCACGTTGACGTTCACGTTGATGCTAAAATTCTCGCTAACTCTTACGTTTAGGTTGATGTTAACATTTGTGTTGAGGTTTATACATTCACGTTGTCGTTGACCTTCACTCTGACGTTGTCGTTGAAATTGACAATCATGTTGATGTTCACATTCATGTTCACGTTGAACCTAAAAATTCTCACTAACTCTTATGTTTAGGTTGACATTCAGGTTTATGTTGACATTTATTTTGACGTTAATGTTGACTTTCACATTGACGTTTACGTTGTCATTGATGTTCACATTGATATTGACATTAACATTGTTGTTTATGTTTACGTTAACATTCACACATATATGTTGACATTGCCATTTATGTTATGGTGAATTCACATTGACATTGACGTTTACATTGACATTTATATTGACGTTCACATTGATATTGATGTTGATATTGACGTTGACTTTGACGTTTATGTTGACATTAAAGTTAATGTTCATATTGATGCAGATGTTTACATTTACGTTGATGCTGACGTTTACAGTCACATTTACATTCATGTGGATGTTGACGTTCACATTGACATTGACGTTGATGCTACTGTTAACATTGACGTTCACATTTATGTTGATGTTCAAATTCACGTTTAAGGTGACGTTCACGTTCACATTGACGTTGACATTTAAAATCAGTTGAGATTGAAGTTGATTTTAATGTTGACGTTTATGGTGATTTTAATGTTCACAATCATTAGACATTGATGCTGACGTTGACGTGTACGTTGACGTTGATGTTGACGTTCATATAGAAGTTGATGTTTACGTTCATTTTATATTGACATTGACACTACCACTGTTGTTTATGTTTATGTTGACGTCTACGTTGACGTTGATCTTTATATTGACATCAACGTACACATTGACGTTCACCTTTATGTTGACGTTGATGTCAATGTTCACCTTGATGTTGATGTTGACGTTCAGATTTACATTGACGTTGACGTTCAGATTGAGGTTGACGTTGATGATGATGTTCATATTCGCATAGACGTTAATATTGATGTTCATGTTGATGTTGATATTGACGTTCATGTGGAATAGACATTGGCGTTCACATTCATATTGATGTTGACGTTGACGCTTATGTTGAAATTCACATTTACGTTTATGCTTACAGTGATGCTCACATTTACTTTGACGTTGACGTTAACATTCACATTGATGTTGACATTGACCTTAACGATCAAACAGTCATTGACATTTACGTTGACGCGGATGTTGACATTGACTTTAACATTTACGTTGATGTTGTTGTTCACGTTCACATTGACGTTAAAGTTCACATTGACGTTGATGTTGATTTTTATGTTGACGCGGACGTTTACGTTGACGCTCACTTTTACTTTGATGTTGAAGGTGACATTCACATTGACGTTGACGTTATCTTTCATGCGGTCATTAACATTTATGTTTATGTTGATGTTGATGTTGACGTTAATATTCACGTTGACTTTTTGATTCACACTGATGTTGACATTCAAAATATGTTGATGGTGACACTAGCATTGACATTGACGTTGACGTTCACATTGATGGTCACGCAGTCATTGATAATTACTTTGATACTAATGTTGATGTTGATATTCACATTCATGTTGACGTTAATATTAACATTGACATTGATATTTACATTGACGTTCACGTTGATGTTGGCGTTTATATTTATGTTCACGTTCACATTAATGTATATAATGTCGTTCATGTTGACGTTTACGTTTAGGTTGATGTTGACGTTTATATTTATGGTCATGTTCACATATATGTTGATATTGATATTAAAGTTAATTAGACGCTCACGTTCTCCTTCATATTTAATGTCACATAGACGTTGACTTTCATGTTGATGTTAACGTTCACGTTGACATTTAGATTAACATTCATATTCTCGTTGACCTTGATGTGATGATTACATTCACATTGATGTTGATGTTGACGTTCACGTTGATGTTGATGTTCAAATTGATTTTGACATCAACATTCACATAGACATTGACATACACGTTGATGTCCACGTTTATGTTGATTTTGATATTGACATTGATGTTTACGTCGACTTTAATGTTCACGTTTACGTTAACGTTAACATTCACGTTACGTTAATGTTCACTTTCACATTTTTGTTAATGTTGACATTCACATTGACGTTGAGGTTTATGTTCACTTTAATATTAACATTGACATTGATATTCATGTTCACCTTTAGTTTTATGTTCATGTTCATGTTTACATTAACGTTCATTCCATTATGTTACATTTCGGAACATTAGAATACATTACATTTACGTTGACGTTAATGTTCACGTTACGTCGACATTGATTTTCACATTGACATTGACATATACGTTAACGTTGACATTCAAAATATGTTGATGGTGACACTAGCATTGACATTGACGTTGACGTTCACATTGATGGTCACGCAGTCATTGATAATTACTTTGATACTAATGTTGATGTTGAGATTCACATTCATGTTGACATTAATATTAACATTGACATTGATATTTACATTGACGTTCACGATGATGTTGGCATTTATATTTATGTTCACATTCATATTAATGTATATGTTGTCGTTCTTGTTTACGTTTACGTTTAGGTTGATGTTGGCGTTTATATTTATGTTCACGTTCACATTAATGTATATGTTGTCGTTCATGTTGACGTTTACTTTTAGGTTGATGTTGACGTTTGTATTTATGGTCATGTTCACATATATGTTGATATTCATATTAAAGTTAATTAGACGCTCACGTTATCCTTCATATTTAATGTCACATAGACGTTGACTTTCATGTTGATGTTAACGTTCACATTGACATTTAGACTAACATTCATATTCTCGTTGACCTTGATGTGATGATTACATTCACATTGATGTTGATGTTGACGTTCAAGTTGATGTTGATGTTCAAATTGATTTTGACATCAACATTCACATAGACATTGACATACACGTTGATGTCCACGTTTATGTTGATTTTGATATTGACATTGATGTTTACGTTCACTTTAATGTTCACGTTCACGTTAACGTTAACATTCACGTTACGTTGATGTTCACTTTCACATTTTTGTTAATATTGTCATTCACGTTGACGTTGAGGTTTATGTTCACTTTTATGTTGACATTGACATTGATGTTCATGTTCACATTTATTTTTATATTCATTTTCAGGTTTACATTAATGTTCATTACATTATGTTACGTTTTCGGAACATTATAATACATGACATTTACGTTGATGTTAATGTTTACGTTACGTTGACATTAATGTTCACATTGATATTGACATGTAGTTAACGTTGACATTGATGTTAACAATGACGTTGACGTTGAAATTCACATTCACATTTACGATCACAATAATGTTGACGTTTATGTTGATGTTTACGTTGATGTTTACATTTATTTTGATATTGACATTTACGTTCACGTTGAAATTCACGGTCACATTAAAGTTCACATAGACGTTGATGTTCATCTTTACATTTACATTGATGTTCACTATAACATTGACGTTCACGTTCATATTAATATTGATGTTGACATTTATGTTGACGTTGACTTTGATGTTCACATATACGTTTATGTTCATGTTCATGTTGTCATTCACATTGACGTTGACATTCTTGCTAACTCTTATGTTTATATTGACGTTGACATTTATATTGACATGACGTTGCTATGGACATTTATGTTGACACTGACGTTGACGTTGACATTCACATTCACATTTAATGTTAAATTCACAGAATTAACGTTGACATTTACATTGACATTAATGTTGACGTTGACGTTCACGTTCTTGTTCAGGTTCACGCTTACATTGACGTTTATGTTGTTGCTGATGTTTTTGTTTGCATTCACATTTACGTCGATGATCACGTTGTCGTTCACGTTGACATTCACGGTGATGTTTATGTCTTGGTTGACGTTTACGTTTACGTTTATGTTTATTTTTACATTTACGTACATCTATAGTTGTGGCGTGCTTCACAACCATGAACAAGATACTATGTGACGTACTTTAGTAAGACATTGATCCTAAGGATATTTAACCTCATGCTCTGATACAAAAATTTTCACACCCGGAGAGTACACTGCAGATGCGACCGACGTCGTTGTCCTCTTAGAGGACTAAAAAAAGCCTCTTAGCGTTCGTCATAACATGACATCAGTTAAAATTTGCAAAATTAAAAATTTTTAATACTATGTGAAATATACTTAGTCTTCATACTTAAGATTCATCATAACATACAATATTCTAAAAACTTGTCTCACACATGTAAAACCATCTAAAGAATACGATATGAACGTAGCCGGTAAATAGTCAATATTCCATATAGTCCTAATACAAAAGAAATCAAAGTATACAATGGAAATACGAGTATTCTTATAATCTAGTCAAGGCTTCGCAAGATAGAATATGAATAGATAGTATGCCCCAACATGAGGACCTACCAACACATGGAGAAAGAGTTCCAAGCTTCTTTAATCGACCTATTAATCTTCGACTTTCGGATATTTCATTTGTTGTAATATAAAGTAGCGGGTTTAGTACACCGTATTGACTAAGTATGCGATATGAAAATAACATTTAAGGAAATCCATGAAAAAGGATCATTTATCATTTCTTTAGAATGCATGCTAAGCAATGTGAATGTCTTCAATGCACATGCCATAGAACATATACAAGTTAAGTACTTCATGAACCTACAACATGATCATGATCAAAGACATATTATCTTAGAGTCATGTTAACATTTCATATTCAAAAGATCACATATATATAACATATAAAACACTTACCAATGATCCCATCCCCAACCTACAAGTGCAATGCTAATGTGAAGCCGCAAAGCCCCACACAACCAAGTAGATAAGATAGGAGACCATGATTAAAGCTTTGCATCATATCACTTGTAACGTAAGTAGTCATCACTTCATTTAACAATAAACCCAATATAATATTCATCATAATGACCAACATCAAATAAGAGTAACATCACGTATCATAAACATATATCTTTTATGTTATCATATTACATAAGAATAATCTCCTAGGACTTCCGTTAGAGTTAACTTGTGCAATGTCTAGCAAGAGTCCCAAATCCCTACCTATACTAAGAAAACTCCTCAAGTCACCCTAGTCGACGTACATTTACTTGTCTTTCATTTTACATGAGGGAACATTCGCCTTAACCGACATAGACCATGTGAGCTAAACATGGAATCCGGTGTCATAAAACCCCACATTAAAAGAAGGTGGTCTACAGGCCAAAGTAGAACCAAACATGACATAGATTTCAAGGTAAATCTACTACCTAGTATCCTATGGTGGAAACATAGTTCAAGAACTAGGAGATGTATTGGACACCAATAGTTCCATATTATATGGCAGCCTCTATCTCATGAGAGTTATTGTGAACCTACCTTCCAACTAGGGAAGGGACAACTCTGATATCTAGTTCATCGGTGCTTAGCTTAAGTTCCTTTATTGAATAACCTTTGAGTTTTATTTTATCATAAACTTATAATGGGTCATACGTTATTAGATCCTTTTATAAACATGATAATGACCTCCTTATGATTAGATGACAATTTTCGTTCAACGTAACCCTTCATTTGTGAGATTAACATATAATAAATCATCTTGTGTTAGGCATACAATTGAATATCATAAACTTGCATTATCGTATTCTTATCATGATATCACAAATTAACATATTCATAGTCAAACCTATATGTATAGAATCATCATACATACTTCATTAGCATTGTAACATCATTTACAGGCTAACATAAACATCATAGAGTAATCACAACTTTAGAATACTTACCTCTTGTTTCCATGTACCTTATTCAAGTCTTACATTCAATTTACAACATTCATAAGCATAACATAGTTAAATACTCTACACCATAACAAGAACCATACTTCAAATCATATACAAGACCAATCCGTAATGTAGGATAAGGGAAAGGGGCATTTAAGAGTTAATTCAACTCTTAGTTCCAATCTCAACATTTTCATATTATCAAGTAGTGGGTATAACCCATTCGAAACCATCAAATTTATAATAAACATGACTCACACGAAATTATATCATTAGAATCCAAATACTCAACAATACATGCATAATTAACAATAGAAAACAATTACTTCTCATCGAGAATTAGACTTAGGAAGAAAAATCCATTTTGTGGAGTAAAAACCCTAGAGTTGAATTTCTTAAAAACCTATGTTTGAAAGGACATCTTGGGTAAAGGAATCCCAAGAGTGAAAACCCATACCTTATAGATGTAGAATCCATGAAAATTTGGATGAAAACCTTCAAGTATTTGTCTTCTTCCTGAAGCACTTCTTGTTCTTCAATGGAGTTTTGAAAAAAAAGCGTTTCTTGAGAGAGATGAGAGAAAACTTGTTTGATCCAATTTGGAACGTGTAAAAGCTGTCTAAAACATACCTAATATACATAAATAGTCAGCATACGAATTACCCGAAAGACCCATGTCATGCCCCGAGCTAACCCCGAGACACTGATACGGAACCTAGGACCACAAGTGATCCCAAGCTAACCCTGCTTGCATGATCATAAGCATACTAAAGATAACAAACTGATGTGGAATCTAAATCATAATTTATAATTAAAAAATGGGGAATACCATATGCTAAAACTTATATAATATGGAGACTGATGAGTTTAATACAATGAAGTTACTAACTCAACACTAAGTTTAAACTACCTATTTCTGAAATAAGCCTATAACTGACTAGAAATACTGGGACAAGCCCCAGCTAAATCTAGAAAAACTGAAACTAAATGACTAGAAGATTGAAATGAAACCCATGACTTTTGTCCTCGGTGAATGAGGACTCACCACTTAATCTGCTAAATTGGAGATCGAGAAATCAATCTATGCGTGGTCTGGATGCTGAGAAACTAAACCAACATTACAAGTAGATGTAGCGCACGTATGCGTCAGTACTTGAAAGGTATTGAGCATGTAGGCTAGAATACAACTTAAATAGTACATAACTAAACAAGTACAAAAGCAAGTATAATAATATGAACATTATATACTAAATTCCTGAGCTTACTGAATGCAATGACCGATTTATAACATATTGAAATTGATTTATGAGTATACTCATAAATGGCCAATGAAAGAGATTCTAACTGAACTGTGGGAGCTACTAATAACCTATAATAAACCACAAGATATAAATGTGGAGTCCGATGTTTACGCCCCATCGAGAGGATCCAATTTACCCTGCCAGAGGTATAAAGGCATGCTAGAGTGATCACTAAACTGATGCCCACAGAGGGGACTTACAACCTACTTTGCTTGTAGTTCTGGGAGTATATGGGTACGCTGAACCCTAGTTCAACTCGGTATTATGCTACTCCCATTGATTTATATAGTTAACTGATTATGTCAGAATTTTCTGTAAATACTCGATAGCTTAAAATTGAACATGCAAACTTGGAATGAAACATTTAACTTGATAATGATACATTAAAACTGAAGCATGTATAACTGCATAATTGAAATATCTTACCTAGCATGTGTAATTCAAGACCTAAAGAAATACCAACCTAAGGTTCTGAAGTCAAGCAAAATCTGAGTAATAACATGATAAGCTAATTCAGAACGTATAACCTAACTAAACCATTAAGTTCTCTTGTAATTCTATGAACCCTAGGTTTAATCATTATAAGAGAATCAAGAATGGACTGAAAACTATGGACGCAACGGGTGAAAGGAACCCTCTAGTGAAATCCAACATACCTGGTGATGAAATTCACGTAAAGACACTTAGATTTCGTTGCTGAAACTGCTGGAACCTTGCTGCGTTTTTGAACTAGGGTTCTTGACCTTTTTCTCCTTTCATGCTTCTAATTTTCTAACTTTTTATTTTTGATTTTCACTTAGGAAAGTTCTTTTTATGTTTTCTATTCTTAAACATACTAAAATCTGATGATTAGGGCAAAATGATTTATATTTAGTTTTAAACAAAGTGGGAAAATACAAAAAGACCCTTGGGTTGGTTGTTGTCGGACCAAACGATGACCAACACTGATGGTCCGTCGTTTAGTCCGTAGGTTGGGTCGGTTTGACAGTCCTTTACTAAAACTGGCATAACTTTTTAGTTGGAGGTATGATTTTAGAAAGGTCAGTGGATATGGAAAGCTAATTCAATTATCTATCTGTGGGTAGGTCAAGAGACACATAATACATTTTGTTGAAAGATTTATAACCATTTCAAGTTGACCCAACTACATTTCCCCTTAACTGTCCATTAGTTCCCACCTATGGTCAGACCTACGGACCGTGCTGGTCATCCATGGCTCTTGTCGGAGAGTGGGTGAATGGGTTGTTGATAGACGGTCATGGACCACGGACCGTTGTCTGACCTACGGGCCGTTGGTCAGTCCGTCAATAATGACTTAACAAAATTTTCCCTGGCTAAGATTTGGAGGTTTCTGACCATATTGACGGATTTGCAGGACAGACTATGGTTAGTCTATGGTCCATTGATGGCCCCCATTTGTTGCACCTGTAGATTTTTCTGAGAAACTAGTTTTTGTTTTATTTTCGATAAGGGGTGTTAATTATCTCCCCCTGGAAACATTCGTTCTCGAATGAACACTAAACTAGCTAGAATAGACGGAGAGAGATGCAAACCCTACTACGAAATATTTGAGATGAGTTTCTGACTGAATTGAGTTCCAAGAACATACAAATACGCTGAAAATGCAAGTCCAAACTGGGAGAACATGATTCTAAGACTGAATTAACGGACGAATGACTGCAAAACTGAAGAGGAACTATTACCTCAAGCTGGAGTGGAATCGGAAGGAAAGAGGTGAGGATATTTGGCTTTTATGGTTTCTATCCTTCCCAAGTAGCTCCCTCCACGGACTAACTCCTCCACAAAACATTGACTGAAGCGACTTCTTTGATTCTCAACCTTCTAAACTGACGGTCAAGAATCTCAACTAGTACAACCATATAAGAAAAATGATATTTTACCGCCATAATCTCTAATGGCACTATAGAGGCTAGATCACCCACACATTTTTTAAGAGTGAGATGTGGAAGACCGGATGCACTAATGCTAATTCTGCTGGCAACTCTAACTCATATGCCACATTACCAACCCCTTTAAAGATATTGTAAGGGCCTACATATCTAGGACTGAGCTTCCCTTTCTTCCAAAATATCATCACCCCTTTAATAGGTGAGACTTTCAGAAAAACCCAATTATCAACTTGGATCTCTAGTTCCCTTCTCCTTACATCTACATAAGATTTCTAATGACTTTGGGCTATCTAATGTCTATCTCTAATGAATTGGACTTTCTCTATAGTATAAATGACTGAATCTGGCCCTATCAAAGAATATTCACCTACTTCAACCCAACCAATGACGAACTCAATAAGAGGAAGGTGATCATCTAAACTACCTTTGAAATCAATCGCACAATTTCCTCAACTAGGGTCTGAATTGTACACTCTTCCTGTCCATCCGTCTGCGGATGAAATGATCTGCTAAGGTTCACTTGAGTACCAAGACCCTTCTGGAATGACTTCAAGAAATTAGAGGTAAAATGAGGACCTCTATCTAAGATGATAGAAAAAGGAAACCCATGTAATGCCACAATCTCATTAATGTAAAGCTTTTCATATTTTTCTACCGAATCTATATTCTTGATCACCAAAAAGCAAGAAGACTTAGTCATCCTATCAACTATCGCCCAAATGGAGTCATGTTGTCGGCGAGTACACAGTAATGCTGTGATGAAGTACATATTGGTCATATCCCAGTTCCAAGTAGGAATATCGATCTCTTGAGTCATACCCCTATTTTCGGATGTTCTACCTTGACTTGTTGGCAATTGGGGCACTTGCTCAAAAAATATGCTATATCCCTCTTCATGTCATTCAACCCATAGACTTCCCGTATATCGTAGTTCATGTTAGTGGTACATGGAAAAATAAAATACCTAGATTTATGGGCTTCTGCAAGAATATGTTGTCTCAACTCGCCCGCATCAGGAACACATAATGTTCTTTGGTAGCGAAGTACACCATCTCCCCCTTGTGAGAAAACCTCCACTCTCTTATGATAGATTGCACCCTTAAGTTCAAGCAAGATTAGATCACTGTCTTCTTTTTCCTTACCCTCCTTAACAAAAGATGATTCTGCCCCATTCTGAACTGTTACACTATTATCTGATATGCTCATAAAGCAAACTCCCAAGCGAGCAATCCTGTGAACATCCTTAGCTAGCTCCATCCTTTCTTCCTCTACATAGGCTACACAACCCATAAATAATCTACTATGAAGTTCTTCTTCTAAATTCATCTTACCTGTATGCTAATGCACACTCATATCAAATCCTTAAGTAACTCAAGTTATCTCCTCCGGCGAAGATTCAACTCTTTCTGGTGAACAAATACTGAAGGCTCTTATAGTAAGTGAACACATCTACATGAACACCGTAGAAGTAGTTACTACAGATATTTAGTGCAAACACCACTTCTTGTCATGACCTGGATTTTGGAATCCGAATTGCGAACGGCGTTGTAAACTACTCAGAGGTCACCGACAAGCCTTTTCTTAGCTTTCGTCTTATTTATATAGTTAAATTTGCGGAAAATTTAAAACTTTTAAAACATAATGAAGTATAAATAGACTTCATATATTTTCTACATAGATTTATATTCTAATAAACTCAAATAAAAAACAACCATCTACTATTGAAGAATTAATTCAAATCAAGATATCAATACATAATGTAATAGTTTGCCAAAACGGCCTTAATACAAAGCTTTGAAAAAAACATCTGAAAAGAAATGCTAGGGACAACATCCACTAGCTATGTTTAAAGAAATAGACTAGATAAATAAGTGTAGTATCCTCGAAGATTAAGAGGAACTACCAAAGTCTGGAGAACGATAATCCAAAAAACTTTAATGATTCTTCAACCTTCTCTCTCACCTGCACCTAAAAGATAATAATAGTATAGGTTTAGTACACACTTATAATAAGTATGGGTATATGAACACATACATATAAGGACTATGCACGATCAAGGAAAACTCTTCCTATAATAACATGTTATTTTTGGAAAGTGACATCACTAGACTTTTCTAATTCGTTATTTATGAATTATGGTATGAAAATGAAGTATTTTAATGCATTAAAATAACGTGACTCCTTTTCTATATGAATTAGATACCTTAGAATAATCAACATAATTTTAGAACAACTCGAGAGAAAATTTTGATTTCAATCCCTCCGAACCCGAGAGCCCCTTTCCCCATACTTAGTTTATTTTTAAGTCTTCTTCTTCCTATTTTTGTCTAGTTAAAAAATCTCCATTTATACTATCTTTTTCTTACAAGTGCAATGATTCATTATAGTCCCATACCTATAATTAATCAACTAAGTAATTCAAGAGATTAAGGAAATGATTTAACTACAATTCGGGTCATGGAATCTTCATAAACCAATCTTCAGTGAATATTCCTATTATTGTATTATTGACCTAATATATGAAGTCATTATTAGCCAATCTTATTTGGCTATGATCTTTTGTCAATTATATAAACTCATTATAAGGCAATTTCAATTGGCTTAATCATTTTCATAACATGAGGATTCATTATTGGCTATGCCCTTTACTTATTGGAATATCATTATTATCAACATTGACATTCATAGATCTTACTTTCTTTGTTTGCCTTGAACTTACATCTCTTCTTTCTTGTTATTTCCTTAGAGAAGTAAGTAGCATAAAGATCATTTGAAGCTACATGAAATCAAATCTCTTCCCCATACCGAAAAGTGGTGAGTCACCGATCAAAGTGAATCCTAGATCATGCGAGTTAACATGAAATATAGTGTCTGCCTCATAACAAAAAGGGGTGATTCACCGGCTAAAGTGAATCCATGTCAAGTGATTACCCCACAGCGAAAAGTGTTGGCTCACGACTAATGTGAACCAAGGACATTTTTTTTAGCATTAACCGACATAGAACATGTGTGCTAAACATGAAATCCGGCATCTTCCCCACACCAAAAAAAGGTGATGTAACTAGCCAAGGTGAGACTAAAACATACTTAGATCACTTAGGTGGAATCCATAGAGTAGTTCCCATGTTGGCTGGACATAGTTCGAATACTAGGAGATACTCGGAGACTCTTATCCACCGTGGATAAGTCTCATCTCATGAGATATACATGTTCAAGAACAAGCTCGTAGCTAGTCTATTGGTGCTTTGTTAACTTTTTTTATCTTCTTATCTTTTAGAGTGGACTCAATCTATTTTGGATGATTGCTTCTAGATTGAGGTTTATTTCCTATATTCATGACTTTTCATCCCTTTCTTTACATTGATGAAATGTGAATTTATCCTTACATACCATCTTTGGTGTTAATGAGACTTGCCTCCAACATTCTAACACCCTTTTTCGTGAGTATCTTAACATAGTATCTTAGGTGTAAGTGAGACTTGTATCACTTCCTTTAACACCTCATTCTATTCACTTTCTTAACATAGACACTTTTCAATTTGTTAATACTCACTTTACTTGCTTACGTTCATTTGGTAGCTTCATAACATCATTTTTGACGTTGAGAACTTCAATCAATGAAATACGTTTGTTTATAATTCATTTGGTTAGGGCATGTTGGGAATTGTCCCAATGATTGGCATACCCTTTGATATTGATTCATTGAATTTTCTTAGATGTGCTTAAATTGTCATTTCAATAATTATGTATATGTGATTGGCATAAAATTAATAGTGGCCTAGAAAATTTGGAAATGACTTCATAGCAATTTATTTGAACATGCCAAACATTCATTCGAATATAATTTCATGAATTAATTATTAGCCAATCTTATATCATAGCTTTGGCATAACATTATTAGCCATTTCGGATAGCCTTATATGAATACTTTAATGAACATATCATCTCCAACAAGTCACGTTTAAAAGTAAATATACACCATAACCATAAAACATCAAGCTTAGCACTTTTAGACACAAGTTAACATAGCACCATTCTTTATTTCACATAAGGAATACTTAAAATCATACGAGTATAACTTATAGGCTCATTCGACATTTACAAATCAAGAAACCTACACATTAATAAGATGCTCCAGCACCACATACCTACAACATGATCGATGCTACATCTAGATACTCATTGGAATTTGTAACAAGATTACTAGGAAAAAGGGCGTTCAACAAGAACATTGGGAAACAACCCTAGTTTCGAGATTTCATAGATTCAAGGTGATGTAAAATACTCTTGGTGAAAGAATTCAAGGACAGAAACCCATACCTTATGTAGAATTAAATCTACAAAGATCACCTTGCACGAAACCTTGAATAAAAACCTTGAAATCGCCTAAGACAAGTTGATAGAAACTTTTCTGTTTTCCTTTCGTTAGTTTACTGATTTGCGTTGTGAAATTTTTAGTGTTTGAACTTGAGTCTAACTCTTATGAACTGATCTTGACTCATTCAAATTAGGCTAATTAAGTAAATTTAAAAAATTAATTAACTAATTACTAAAAAGCCACTCCTAGATTGACCAAAAATAGGAAAAAAAATTCCTATGAATTTCGGCCTTGCTTTTGAATTTTTCCTTAATTAACTAATTCTTTAATTTAATTAATTAAGGTACCTTGTGTAATTTTCAAAGTACCCCTAAGTCATTGGAACCATAACTAACCCTTTTGGACCATCCTAGGTTAAGTACTAGGATTTTTCTTTACTTATACTAGGTTACTGTAAGGATTTCGGTTTGACAATTTGATTTAATTAATTAAATTGATAATTTAATTAATTATGTGACCTAGGGTAATTGATAAAGTACCCTTAAGTCATTATGACCATAAGTAACCCTTTGGACCATCCTAGGTTAGGTACTAGGTTGTCTCTTTAACTAGTTAGTAGGTTAGTGTCACCCTATTAAGTCTTAGGTTTCCGGGTATACTAGATAATTTATTTTTGTTTGTCCTAGGATATTTATCTAGTTAGGTCAGTTAAATATAGTCTAGAGTTATTTAGAGATCTAGGCCGCAAATGCTGGAACCCTTATGCACGCCTGCCCCCAACTACCCTTACCGAATTCGGTTAGGGTGGTCCCGTCCTTGGCCGATTTTTTCCATATATTTGCATATGGTTTTGCACATGGGTTTCTTGTATTTCCTAACAAACATTTCTTGATGGTTGATATGCAAGTTTTACTTATTCTCCCAAGGTTCCTACTATGTCCTTGGGCATTGCTTAATCTATATGATCATTTTAAGTTGTCATGTGCTATGATACCTAGGCTTGACACTTGGATGCCTCGTATCTAATGTGTTGAATAATGAATAAAGGTTGTTATCTTAGTGTCTTCATTGAAGGTACATTTCTTAAACAAACTCATTAATACGTAGAAAAATTGGCTAACACCCTTTAAGCCAATATTTTCTAATATGCCCAATATTACGTTTACTTGGGTATTATATAGAAATTTGCTAATACCCCTTAGCCAATTTTCGATACTTTGCCCAATATTTCTCAATATTGGGAATTGGAATGTCTATGTATCCCCAATACGCATTCTGAAAGACCTATTGGGGTCTTCACTAGACATAAAATTTTCCAAAATTTTATATTATCCCCCCTTTAGGAACATTCGTCCCCGAATGACACTACATATTATTTTAAGTCAAAGAGAGTAAATTCGAAAACACGTCAACATGCTTGAAACTTCATCTTTGTGAATATGTTATTGACAACTTACTCTGGATGATGCATACTAATCAAACATTATCTGAAGCTTCATATCTCAGATTTAGGATCCTGCTCAATCTTACTATAACTCAAGGCACATCACACTCATGCAACATGAATGCAAAGATTAACTCATTTTAACTCATATAGTGCAATAGAAGACACACAATTATAGACTTAGAGCACCAAAACCGCCTATTGCACTAAGATTTAGAGTTTCATTAACAAAATTGGACTAAGGAAGAGTATATCTACCCTCAAGAATTGAACAAGTGAGAGTAACGAGATATCATATCGGCCTCGGCCTTTCATGTTGCTCCCTCAACAAAGTGGTTCCTCCATAAAACCTTCACGGTGGCAACCTACTCTTTCCTCTACTTTAAGAAAGGTTCTTATCAGCTCCTAACCCCTTAGATAACATCTTGTTGGTTTTAAGATTAGAAACTATTTGCCTTGTTGGATTTGAACCATGCCCTTCGCATTTCAACTCTAAATCATATGGTAAATGAAACTATACTACTCTATTTCGATTGTCTATGGTAGCATAGCATTTATGAAGCCAATCCATACCCAAAATTATATAAAAATCAAGTATGGTCAATTCTATGAGATCATCATGAGTAACTTTATTGAAAACATTTATTGGGCAATCTCTATATACTCTTTCTGCCCTAACACTGTCTCCTATGGGAGTACTAACTAGAAGTGGTTCATGTAACATCTAAGGAAACGAGTCACATTTACTAGCTACTAAAGGAGTAACAAATGAAAAAGTGGATCCTGGATCTAACAAAGTATACACAGGAAAAGGGAAGACATGCAACGTACAAGTGACCACTTCAGCTGACTTCTCTTGCTATTCTCTATCTTTCAAAACATAGAATTTGTTCCTCTTGGGAGGTTCGGCAGCAGCAGTAGGATTAGGCCGATGCTGAGCATCTGTCCTGGACTGATTCTACATATGTGGGCAGTCCCTAACCATATGCACACTCTTGCTGCACCCATATAAGTTATTAGTACCTACCAGGCACTCACCTCCATGCAAACAACCACACTTATAACATGGCTTTCTATCACGTTGGGCATTTCTATCATTGCCTTCCTTGGAATAAGTGTTCTTGGACAAAGTAGCTTACCTGAGAGCTTGTGCCCCTTCTTGAACTTGGGCCTTTCCCGAACTCCAAATAAAATAATATTATAATTGCTCGAATCGGACTGATCCGAGGACCTAGATTTCTTGCTTTCTCGGTCTCTCTTTCTACGACAACTCTCCTCAACCTGTTGTTCCTGTACCATCAACCTAGCAAGGTCGATGTTATCATGAAACATGGATGCTCGACATTCCTCCTCCAAATCCTCCGACACACCTGTCACATCCCAACACCACACCCTAGAAGTTAGGGTACAATCTTGGATTGTAACCGGCGTCGTCGTCGACCTCTCAGAGGTCTAAGACAAGCCCTATCATTTAATTCATTGCATATACATAGTGAAAAGTAGTGCGGAATTAAAACTTCTCAGAAAACATAATATAGTCTTCAAAATCTCTTTCATATAAAAGTAATAGGAAATACTAAGTCTCAATCTCATCATCTTAAGACACAAGAATACTTGGGACACGACCCATACTTCAAAATAAGAATATAGAACTACTTAGTGTATCACAATAGTTTGAATGAAAACATAAAAGACATATATGCCCTTGAGTCAAGTGAGGACATAACTCCTTCAACTTCCCTTGAAAGATCTTCGAAGTCAAAGTCTTTACTTCTCAAAGTTCCTCACCTACCAAGAACTATATAGATAGATAAAAGCATGGAGTTAGTACAACCACCTGTACCAAGTATGCCATTATGCATTAAAATCATGAAAATGGACTTTATTGGAAATATGCATCTTTTCATTTTTCAAAATCATATTTTATCATAATAACATCATTAATAAATTTAGAAACACACTAGATAATAATGAATCTACATGATCAAATTTAGGCATCACTTTACCGTATGTTGAATTCACTTGACAGTGAATTGACTTTACTGTTAGAGTGACTTACTAACCCCTATAATAACCAACTTCTAGAATGTAATTTCCCCACATAAAGTCATCCTAACATTCACTTAAGTTCCACAAAGAGAGACCGCCCATATACCCTCTCTAGAGTGCCGAAACGATCCTTAAGATTACTTATAAAGAGTCACATACAGACTTAGAAAGTATCATAACATCAAGGTAAGATTCCTCTAACAAACATGACTTCTATGTTTCACTTGAGTGAGTTGTGAAGCGACCTCCCATCCAATCCCTTACACACACACTCAAGAGATCCTATAGAATTCCTTGTATAGAATAATTCTCACTAAATCACCAACACATAGATAATATGACATTCTCTTCCCAAAGGCTATCAAACGACCTACTTAAGTAAATCAAGAATATAACATCCATAGTGACCTCGTAAAGATTACCTAAATAGTCGTTATGTAACATTCCGGAAAATCATGTCTAATGAAGAGTCAGTATGCCCTTAGGATAGCCTATTAGGGGTACATAGGCATTCCAATGCCCAATATTGACAAATATTGGGAATAGTATTGAAAAACTGGCTAAGGGATATTAGCTAATTTTCTATATATGAATAAGAAATATACTTTTTGGTTTGCCATACCCCAATCAAAGATTGTTGTTTAATAAATGTACTTAAAACTAAGACCCTAAACTAAAATTCTTTTTCCTTTAACTCACAAAAAGGTATGAGGCATCCAAGTTTCAAGCCTAGATACCATGTCACATGATCAATTTAAATTATCATGTAGAGTAAGTAGTGTCCAAGCACATAGTGAGGATCCTTGGGATGATAAGTAAACATTACCAAAGGAACCATAAATAATATATAGTTATGAAAGTACAACCAACCCATGTCCAAGCACATGTGCAAGACATGTGAAGAGGCACCAAATGAGGGGACCACCCTAACCATATTCTGTTAGGGTAGTTAAAGGGACAAAAATGTGCATAAGGGACCACTCCATGTGGCGCCTAACTTCCTAACCAATTTTAGACTCTAACATACTGCCCCAAATATATAACTAACCTAGGACTAACCGTAATGGACCCACTAGTGCACCGACAACCTAGAACCAAAACCGGGTTGACACTAACCTAGTACTAGTTAAAGAGACAACATAGTACATAACCTAGGATGGTCCAAAAGGTTAGTTATGCTCCTATCAACTAAGGTTTACTTTAGTAATTCCCCTAGTCTATTTAATTAATAAATTTATCATCTTAATTAATTAATTTAAAGGGTCAAAACCGAAATCACAAAGATGTTTCAAGATTTTGGTTGAGACAAGAAAAAGACAAGTTAGTATTTAACCTAGTATGGTCCAATGGATTATTTATGGTTAAAAAAACTTAAGGGTACTTTATTAATTACCCTAGGTTACTTACTAAACTAAATTATACATTTAATTAATTCAATAAAAGGGGTCAAATCGAAATTCTTATGCTAACCTAGTCTAATGCAAGAAACATCCTAGTACTTAACCTACGATGCTCCTAAAGGGTTGATTATGGTTTCACTGACTTAGGGGTACTTTAGTACTTACCCTAAATCCCTAAATTAATTAAAGTAACGATTTAATTAATTAATATAGAGTAAAAATGTTGACCTAAACCACAGTCAACACCAAAAATTGAGATTTTCGGTCAAGTCAACATTCTTCTATGTTTAGTCAACATAGGATGTTTTTTTTAGTAATTAGTTAATTACTTTATCTAATTAACTTATTAAACTCTAAGTTGAATAAGTCAAGGTCAGTTGCTAAACCTAAAAACCACGTTAAAACTCAAATAAATACACGACTAAAACAAGAAAACAAGAATGAGAAAAACAATGAATAAAACGCAAGAAAAAAATAGAAAATTTCTTAGACGATTTTTCAAGGTTTCTTCAAGTTTCTTTCAAGATGGTCTTCGTAGATTAAGTTCTACTTAAGGTATGGTTTTCTCTCCTGGACTTCTCTCTCCAAGAGAACTTTCTTTCGAATGATTCAAAGATCTATTAAAACTAGGGCTGTTTCCCTTCATTCTTGTAGAACTCCTTTCCCTAGTATCCTTGTTACGATTTCAATGTTGAATAGGTTAGAAATAATGTTGTTTGTATGTGGTGGTGGATGATCTTTATGTTAATTTTATTAAATAATGATTGAATGAATCAATTAATTCGACTTGTTTGATGCTAAGTGTTATTATGTGAATTAAAAGAATGATACTATGTTAAAGATATTTCCAAAAATGTTATGTATGAAGATGTTAAGGTTTTTTGTGACGTTATAAATAATATATATTCATCAAATGCTAATATTATGTTGTCAAAGATGTTTAAAAAAATGTTATGCCTAATGTTATGTGATAAGGTTAGCCAAAAAGGATTTCCGTGAAATCATAATTTGAGTGAATGTTTGCCATACATATTAAATTTAAATATGAACATATGTAGAATTTGCACATGCCAAAAAAAATGGTTATGTGGTTTAATATTCAAAGGTTGAGGCCAATACAAATCATATGCCAATCCTTTGTAGTTAGAGTATAAAATAATTTATAAGCACTTATAAACTAATTCAATGAACCCATAATCAATGACATGCCTCTCATTGGTACAACTCCCAACATGCTCTAAAAGAATGACATATGAACTCATGAAACTCATTGAATGAAGTGCGCATCGTCCACAAACGATGATATGAATCTACTACATTAAAGTAAGTAAGTAATGTGACTTATAACATAAATAAAAGGGTCTAAATTAAGTAAGTCACTATACTGGGGTGTTAAAGGAAGTGAGACAAGTCTCACATAAACCCAAGCTACTATGTTAAAAAAATAATCACGTATGAAGGAGTTAGAAGGTGTGACTCAGTCTCCTTAACAACAAAGGATGATATGTAAGGAAAATTCACACTTCATTAATGTTAAGTAAGGATGACTGGTCATCAATAGAGTAAGTAAATCTCAACCTTGAAGCAAGCCTTTATAATGCTATAGTCAATACTAGAAGATAAAGAAGAAATGAACATTCATGTAAAGAGGTGAGTAATTATGAAAAGCAAATGTGCTAATGTTAATGAATGTTGTGACAATATGATAAGAGTCTAATGTGAAAGATTAGAGCAATCTCAAATGAGCCTACGTAAATGTTATCAAAACGTACTCACCTATGAGATTGTAAAGCTAATGAAGAGACAATTCTCTATGTAGACTCTAATGAAAGTATTGAGACTGATGTATACTTAGTACTAATGATGAGATAAGAAATTATCTATTGAGCTATGATGTCCTCACACTATAAGTCAGCTTCCATGACGGATGTATTGAGTGAAATGGAACTTTATACTTAGTACCGATAGGCTAGCTATGAGCGGTGATGCCTTATTTCGAGAAGGGCGAAGGTTCACGTCACTCTCATGAGATGAGACTGTCCGGCATGCCAGATATGGGTCTCCTTATATCTCCTAGTCTTCGAACGTATACTGCCAATATAGGGATCTGGCGGAGTTCAAATCTTATGTATGCTAGCATGTTTGGGTAACTTTGGTCGTTGATTCCACCTCTTTCAGTGTGGGGTAGATATTGGATTTCATGATGCTCACATGATCTATGTCGGTTAAAGTTGTAGTTCCTCAATATATGAATGATAATAAAATGAACGATATCAAAGGTGTTTGTGCAAGAAAATCAGGAGGTGAAATCAGATTCAAGTAATGACAATAGGCCATTCTTGGTCATTACACTTCATGATCCCGATGAGAATCTTAAACTTAATCCTAGGTATAGCTGGTGTTTACATAAGCCTAGGAATGAATGAAATGAATAATGTGAAGTAAGAATGAATGAATGAAGCAGACTCTCTGTTTGTTAAAGAAGTACCTCGGGTTGAGGTCCCATATGTTGGGCCCTCACTTGAGATGTCTTTTACTACATCAACGATTCCAAAGTCTCATGTATATGAAATGTATAATATATAAAACATGAAAGTAATGAAATCAATGGCATGATCAATAGAGAATTTCTTATGAAAGGTAGTGAATATATAGTGTAAAGAAAGACTCACTATAAGGCAGGGAAATCATTCCTTAGTCCTTGGATTACTCACATAGATTCATTATGGGTATGGGACTACAATGAATCATTGAAATTGTAAGTAAAACGTAGGACCAAAGGAGTTATTGAACTTCACAACAAAAAGAAGATGAAAAATTAAAAATAATCTAAGTGACCAAAGAGGAGATCTCATCCTAAGAGGATCAAAATGTCAAATCTTCGCCTTAGTTGTTCTAAAATTATGTGGATGACACTATTGTTTTGTAATCATATAGAAAATGAGTTGTGTTCTTTTAATGCATTAAAATACATCATATTCATACCATTATTCACATCTAACGATATAGGAATGTCTAGTCACTAGGATTTCTAGAAATAGCATGTGTTTTAGGAAGAGCTTTTTTGATCATGCATATCTTTATGTTTATGTGTGCAGACACCCATACTTATTACAAGTCGTGTAATAACCCCTACTAGTTACTATTTTATAGGTGCAGTTCAGAGGACATGTATACAACACATTCAGCGATTTGGACTTCAGCGTTTCTCTACACCATTTGGTAGGTCCTCATTATTTCAAGGAGGCTACATATATCGTGTAGCCTTAATTTTAAACATAGCTACTGGATGTTGTCCCTAGCATTTATTTCGCACCTTCATTTCAAAGCTTTGTAATAAGGCCATGTTTGGCAAACTATTTATGATATATTCATCTTCAGTTTCGAATTGATTCTTTATTTTAGATGGTTGGTCTCTAATGTTGAGCTTAGTATATGATGTATCTAGTTAATAATTATATGAAGTCTACGTATACGTCATACATATAACAAGTGTGAAATTTTCCACAAATTTAACTAGATGAATGTGATGAATGCAAGATGAGGCTTGTCTACGACCTCTGAGAGGTGAACGACGCCGAGTGCTATCCGGATTCCAGAATCCGGGTCTTGACACCTTAAGACTACCTAAGGCTTAGATCATGTCCACAAAATCAACCAACTTCCCTAACTAGAGTAATCCTCAAGACTTCCAAAGATAATACATGAAGAGTTCATCCCTTATGCCCTCTTCACACTTTAGCTAAGGGATCCTTAAGTCACTTTAGATTAGGCACTGATTTATTTACATACTCCTTAACATAAATTATTAGTTCATTAGTTCATTCATACTCATACATCACATGAACAACATTAAAATAATGGTCTTAGACAAGATCTAGGAACTCCACATAACACCTTCAAAGTCAATTATGCAATGTCTAGATAGCGTCACATACGACAACATGAACTCCATAAAACTTCGCTAATGCTAATAGGTTTTCCATATAATGAGAATAGGAAATAACCGACATAGACCATGATAAATAGACATGGAATCCGGAGTTTTATCCTACTCTGATGAGGTTGTTCTACTTGCAAATGGTAGAACTTAGACACATCCCATGTAGGCACATGGTTAAGGAATATGAACGGCATACTTTGTAATCTAGTCTCATAAATACTTAGAACTACTTTCCCTTACCATACTCACTTGTTGCTAGCCTTCGTTCTCATAGATTAATTCATAGATTAGGTACACATAAATGTTTTCCATAACAAGTTCATAACCCAATCATATTTACCCTACCAAGGAGGGTCCACTAGGGCTACTTCACAATGGCTACAAGAAGCTCATGATGACTTTTTTAAGGATTAATATGATGTCGTCCCAGCCAACTAACCTTAAGTCCGTCATTCCTTTACTTTGAAGGATACCATTACGTCTTACGCTTCAACAATCTTAACCTTACCCTTAAGTCAAGGTTTTCACATAATAGACTCTCATATTATCATTTAAAGTCACATGTCAATCATACATTCAATTATAAGAGTTCTAACACCCTAAATCAAGGCATTACATATTCGTAATCATATATATATATATATATATATATATATATATATATATATACTTATAATCCAGTCATTCTAGAAACACCTAGAAACAACCTAACATTTTCAAGTAATCCTATATATCATAATAACATCATTAATGTACTCCACATAGGCTCACAAACCCAAGTAGGAAGAACAAAAACTTAACCTTAACACTATACTCATAATGTCAAAGTCATAGTCTAACATTATCACTTAATGCAACATAAGTAGAAGAACACACATATGACTTAACATGTAGATATATATAATTTCATGCTTCACATAATCAACTACCCAAATAGACACATTCCTGCAACTAGTTGCAACTAAGGCCATTCTCATCATATTGCATAAAGTAACGCTGACAAGGCCACATCAATTCCAAGTAAAACACATAACACCTCAACCGTAATTGGACCATACCAATTACAATAGATCCAAAGTATAATTAATATCAAATTAAAGAAAATGGGTCAGCATACCTTCATCCCCTCATCCAAACTTCAATTCAATGACAAATCTACCAATTCAACATCACAAGGCCCTTATCCATGGCCATGAACAATAATTCAAAGCAATGACCATAAAACTCAATGAATATACATCAATTAAACCTATGTTTAACAATTTAAGATCAATCAAATATCAATTGAATACAATTCTTATATCGATAGAAAACCCATGAGAAATTATATAACAATTCAACAGTATTAGCTTAATATAGAGCAACTCCATAAGTAGGCAAAACTAGGGTTCATCAAATTTACATGGGTTAGTAAGTAATTTAGATTGAAATCATCAATTAAATATCAATTAGATCATAATTCACTGTTTAGAAATCATTTATGCAAGAACCCATGGTAGAATCCCGAAATTGAACAATTCACTTTAGAAAACTTTGAAAAACATCTTGATAGTTGTGCTCCTTGATGAAACAAGTTTCAAGGATAAAAATTAATACATCAAGGATGATAATTCTTAACTTTGATGAAGAATTTCAACTCAAACCCCCCCCCCCCACAACAAGCTGCTTCTTTAATTTGAACTTGAATGGAGTATTTGGGATTTTTCTAAGAGTTTTGGTTTTTTAATTTGGAAGAATGAAGTCTAAGGTGTTTAACCATCTTAAAATACCCAAAAGACACTTAATAAACCTCCAATGACTTAATTTATAAGTGTTGTGAATTTACCAGTTCACCCGTATGTTGGCAGCAATTCTGCGCGCAGGAGAGAGCCTCTCGACGCCTACCCTTGACGGGGCGTCACAGCCCTACGTTGGTCGCTACAGTGGCTGGACAATGTTCCATACTTCACCCTTTGTTAATTCCCCAACAACGGTACCCACAACGGGGCGTCATCAGGCCAACGGGCCGTTGACTGCTACGTTGTGAGGATCTGCCTAGGACTTTTTTGACAACAAGTTTGGATCCTTCCTCAAGGACCTTTTGATGGTCCATACCGATAATTTCCTGGAGTTTTCCAACACAAATATGATTTTTTATATGTTTAACACCTCTCACATGAATTTCATCAAAAACAAACACGTAAAACTAAACGAAACTCGCCAAGACATACAAGGTCGAGTCAAGGCATATCGTTCAAACGTCATGGACGTTCTTGGTCGTTTGACCTCCAAACTTCACGAAACTTTAAAAACATCCTATAAATTCTATAGTAACTCAATTAATAACCTTAAAACATCATAAAACACACATAAACATATAGAACCACATAAGAGATATTTAGGTGACTTAGACGTCGAACGTCTTAGTCGTCCCTTGACGTTTGCCTTCCAACACCCCTAATACTTTAGCTACTTCGATTATACAATATATTAGACATCTTTAGTACCTTATAAAATCTATAGCAACATGTTAGGCCTAGTTAACCTAGATTGTCTTCAGGGTGTTACAATATCCCCCACTTGGACAACATTCGTCCTCGAATGACACTTGCTACTCTCCGAACACTTCCAAGATTTGATACTCAGCGAGCAGATAATAATCATGCCATGCAACACATAATCAATAAGAATACATAAATTTCACATAGGTATGACAGTCAAAACAAAACAAGAAACTAGAAAACAATTTTATAACTTATTATGCTACCAAATTCACCTGCTTCATTCCAAATAATAAAAACTCATTATATATTCAATAGCATGCTTATATATGTCTAACTGCATTAAAACAAATTTCGACCAAAGAATCAAATAGTCATTTTTACAAAAAAATATTACAGTGAAAAGTTTTCCATTTTACAATGGTTTCACCAATTTTTTCAAAAAAATCAAATTTTAGGCAATTCATGATATAAACATGCTAATATGCCAAGTAAAATTATATTAACACATCTTACAACATAATCATAACTCAATAAAACTCACGATGAAAGAAGTAAATGAAATTCAATTTCAACCAAACTCCTAAAATCATACACAAGCAACAATTTCAAGGACTTCTATCCCATCTACAAACCATACTTCCCCACTCAGAAGGAACTCATAGCATAACAAAATAAAGAGAACTTTCAAACATCATCATCACTCTCCTTCTCATCCGGCTTCCCCACTATAGAACGGAGTGCATAGAAACGCCTCTTTGTTGAAGCATCATCTTTTAGAACACTGGGAGTAACTTGCTTACCCTCTTTACCTCTAAAAGAATTCATAGGACAATCTCTCACCTTGTGCCAATCTTTACCACAAAAAAATCAATTCCCGGTACCCAATAGACACTCACCATAATGTTTCTTGACACAATTTGCAAAAGTAGGCTGCCATCCTTGGAACCACCTCCTTTCTCTGCCTTGAACTTAGCACTCCTATATTCTCCTTGAGATTTGACATTCTTCTTAATCCTAGTTTGCTCTTGATCACAAGCACCACTCCTTTTCATACTTCTATCCATCCTCCTAAGTTTAGACTCTTCAATTTATTGTGCATACAACATGAGTGTAGGTAGGGTCATATCACCATGCAACATAGCGGTATGACATTCTTCCTCCACTAAGTCGGCTACCCCCGTCACAAAACAACTCTTTTCATCTCTTGTATTGGACAAAAGATAAGGGGCATACCTAGACAAAGTTGAGAATTTCAAAGAGTACTCCTCAACACTCATATTTCCTTGCTTGAGATATATAAACTCCTCCACCTTAATTTCTTTCCTCTCTCAGGGAAAGTACATACCAAGAAAAGCTTCCTAAAAATTTTCCCATTCAATAGGACCCGATCCTTCCATCCTATTATCCTACCATTGAGTGTACCAAATTTTAGAAACATCCCTCAATTGGAACGAAGTCAACTCCCCCTTATCCCTAGATGTAACCCCCATAGCACTCAAAACATTGTACACTTTATCAAGAAACGCTTGGGGATCCTCATTTACCTTAGAGCCAAGAAAGATAGGAGGATTCAACCTCACAAAATCTGTCAACCTAGATGTCATAGTGATCTCCACAACCCTATACATTATATTCAAATTAGCTTTCATAGTCACGGCTCGAGCTATACCAATCAAAGCCTCTCTAATCTTCCTATAAGACGTCTCCGGAACGTCAATACCTCCTTCCAGATTACGGATAGGATCACCTTGGGGAGGAACTTGGGCATTTTGAGAACCTTGAACTCCTTTCCCACATTGAGGAACTTACTCAACTTGAGGGGGAACCTCCGCATTCACCCTCTCCTCTTCCAACCTTCTAGTGGCCATCCTTCTAGTATTCATCTCCTAGAAAACACAAGGAAACTCATAAAAAGGATAATCATAAAATTTACTCTACCACACGACATAGGAGTAGAAATGAAGGGAAATACTATTGTCCTATAGCCTCTAGCCCATAGATAAGTCGCAACTTACACTAATTGTCAAGACTCTACTAGACGTGACTTGATGAGACTTTTCAATTACTTGTACTACATTCACCATCCTATGCTCTGTACCAATCTTGTCACATCCCAAGACACCCTACAAGTTAGGGTACTATCTTGGATTTTAACCGGCGTCGTCGACCTCCGGAGATCTAAGACAAGGCTATTCATATCATTCATTGCATATACATAGTGAAAAGTAGTGCGGAATTAAAACTTTTCACAAAACATAATATAGTCTTTGCAATCTCTTTCATATAAAAGGAATAGGAAATACTAAGTCTCAGTCTCATCATCTTAAGACACAAGAATACATGGAACACGTCCCATACTCCAAAATACGAATATAGAAATACTTAGTCTATTACTATACTTTGAATGAAAACATAAAAGACATCTATGCCCTCGAGTTAAGTGCGGACATACTTTAACTTCTCTTGAACGATATTCTAAGTCCAATTCTTCACTTCTCAAAGCTCCTCACCTACCAAGAACTATATAGATAGATAAAAGCATGGAGTTAGTACAACCACATGTACTAAGTATGGCATGCGTAAAAATCAAGAAAACAGACTTTATTGGAAATATGCATATTTTCATTTTTCAAATCATATTTTAATCATAATAACATCATTAATTAGTTTAGAAACACCTAAGATAATAATTTATAAATATTATCAAATTTAGGAATCACTTTATATTATGTTCAGTTCAATTTACAGTGAATTGACTTCACTGTTTCAGTGACGTAATAACCCCTTTAATAACTAACCTCTAGCATGTAATTTCCTCACTTAAATTAATCCTAAGTTTCATTTGAGTTACATAAAGAGAGAACGCCCAAAAACCCTCTCTAGATGTGCCTAAACGACCCTTAAGATTACTTATAATGAGTCACACACATACTTAGAAAGTATCCTAAACATCAAGGTAAGATTCCTCTACCAAAGGTGACTACTAAGTTGAACTTGAGTGAGTTGTGAAGCAACCGCCCATACAATCCCTTACACACACACTCAAGAGATCCTATAAAATTCCTTGAATAGAATAATTCTCACTAAATCACCAACACATTGAAAATATGACATTCTCTTCCCAAAGGCTATCAAACGACCTACTTAAGTAAATCAAGAAGATAACGTCCATAGTGACCTCTTCAAGATTACCTAAATAGTCCTTATTACTAACTAAGGCTTATATCATGTCCACAAAATCAACCAACTTCACTAACTAGAGTCATCCTAAAGACATCAAAAGATAAGACATGAAGAGTTCATCCCTTATGCCCTCTTCACTCTTCAGCTAATGAATCCTTAAGTCACTTTAGATGAGGTACTCATTTATTTACATACTCCTTAACATAAATTATTACTTTCATTGGTTCGTTCAGACTCATACATCACATGAACAACAGTAAAATAATGGTCTTAGACAAGACCTAGGAACTCCACATAACACCTTCAAAGTCTATTGTGCCACGTCTAGATAGCGTCACATACCATAACATAAACTATATAAAACTCCTCTAATGCTAATAGGCTTTCCATATAATGAGAATAGGCAATAACCGACATATACCATGATAGCTAGACATGAAATCCAGAGTTTTATCCTACTCCGATGAGGTTGTTCTACTTGCCAATGGTAGAACTTAGACGCATCCCATGTAGGCACATGGTTAAGTAATATGAAGGGCATACATTGTAATCTAGTCTCATACATACTTAGAACTACTTTCCCTTACCATACTCACTTGGTGCTAGACTTCGTTCTCATAGATTAATTCATAGATTAGGTACACATAAAAGTTTTCCATAACAACTTCATAACCCAATCATATCTACCCTACCAAGGAGGGTCCACTAGGGCTACTTCACAATGGCTACAAGAATCTCATGACGACTTTTTTAAGGATTAATATGATGTCGTTCCAGCCAACTAACCTTAAGTCCATCATTCCTTTACTTTGAAGGATACAATTACGTCGTACGCTTCAACAATCTTAACCTTACCCTTAAGTCAAGGTTTTCACATAATAGACTCTGATATTATCATTTAAAGTCACATGTCAATCATACATTCAATACTAAGAGTTCTAACACCCTAAATGATGATATAACATATTCATAATCATATATATAAATCAAGAAAGATATACAAGTCAACCAAGAGAAGACATTACATACTTCACTTGAATTTATAATGCAAGTCATTCTAGAAACACCTAGAAAAAAGCTAACATCTTCAAGTCATCCTTTATATTATCATAACATCATTAAAGTACTCCACATAGACTCACAAAGCCAAGTAGGGATAACCAAGGTTAACCCTAACACTATACTCATAATCTCAAAGTCATATTCTAACATGATCACTTAAGGCAACATAAGTACAAGAACACACATATGACTTCACATGTAGATCGATAATGTAATGCTTCACATAATCAACTAGACAATAGCCACATTACTTCAAGTAGTTGCCAATAAGGCCATGTTCATCATATTACATGAAGTAACGCCGACAAGGACATGTAAAATGCAAGTAAAACACATAACACCGCCACCATAAGTGGACCATACCAATAACAATAGAATTAAAGTATAATTAACATCAATTATAATAAAATTGGGAAGCGTACCTGCATCCCCTTATCCAAACTTCAATTCAATGCAAAATTAACTAATTTAACATCACAAGGCCCTTACCCATGGCCATGAACAATAATTCAAAGCAATGACCATAAGACTCAATGAATATACATCAATTCAATCTAGGTTAAATAATTTAAGTTCAATTATATATCAATTGAAAACAATTATTATATCATCAGAAAGCCCATAAGAAACTACATAACAATTCAACAGTATTAGCTTAATATCAAGTAACTGAATAAGTAGCCAAAACTAAGGTTCGTCAAATTTACATGAGTTAACAGGTAATTTAGATTGAAATCGTCAATGAAATATCAATTAGATAATAATTCAATGTTTACAAATCATTTACGCATAAACCATGGTAGAATCCCAAAATTTGACAATTCACTTTAGAAAACTTTGAAAAACATCTTGAGTGTTGGGATCCTTGATGAAACAAGTTTCAAGGATAAAAAACCATAACTCAATGATTATAATTCTTCACTTTGATGAATAATTTCCACTCAAAACCCCCACACCAAGCTGCTTCTTCAATTTGAACTTCAAAATGGAGTCTTTGGGATTTTTCTAAGAGTTTTGGATTTTCAATTTGGAAGAATGATGTCTATGGTGTTTAACCTTTATATACATAATTAAAGTACACAAAAGACCCTTAATAAACATCCAATGACTAAATTTATAAGTGGGGTGAATTTACCAATTCACCCCTAAGTTGGTAGCAATTCTGCGCGTAGGAGACAGCGTCTCTACGCCTACCCTTGACGGGGTGTCACAGCCACGACGGGGCATCACAGCCCTACGTTGGTGGATACAGTGGCTAGAAAATGTTTCATACTTCACGCTTGGTTAATTCCCCAATAACGGGACCCACAACAGGGCGTCATCAGGCCTATGGGCCGTTGACTACTCCGTCGCCATGATCTGCCTAGGACTTTTTTGACAACAACTTTGGGTCCTTCCTCAAGGACCCTTTGATGGTCCTTGCGTATAATTTCCTGGAGTTTTCCAACACAAATATGATTTTTTATAAGTTTAACACCTCTAAAGTGAATTTCATCAAAAACAAACACGTAAAACTAAATGAAACTCGCCTAGACGTACAAGGTCGACTAATGGCATATCTTTCAAACGTCATGGACGTTCTTTGTCGTTTGACCTTCACAAAACTTAAGAGACATTCAGGTGACTTAGACATCGAATGTCTTAGTCGTCTCTTGACGTTTGACTTGCAACACCCCTCATACTTTAGCTAGTGCCTCTATACAATATATTAGACATATTTAGGATCTTATAAAATCTATAGCAACATGTTAGTACTAGTTAACCTAGGTCGTCTTCAGGGTCTTACAACACCAGTCACTAACCTACTCATCTCATCCCTGCTATTGGACACAAGAGATAAAGTATATTTGGAAACCTTAACAAAATTCAAGTAGTATTCCCTAACTTACATACGTCCTTGTCGTAAGTTGCTGAATTCCGCAAATTTAGCCTCTCTCTGTTCACTGGGATCGAACCTCTGTAGGAATGTAGTCTTTAGAACGTTCCAAATAATGGGAACTTATTCTTGTTCTAGGCTATCTCTCCACATCCTGTGCCACACGCGAGCCACATCTTTGAGTTGGTAAGCAGTCAACTCAGCCTTTTCCTCTTCATTAACACCCATAGCACAGAGAATCTTATGAACATCATGCACAAACTCTTCGGGATCCTCATTAGTCTTGGAACCATAGTAGAATGGAGGATTCATTCTAGTGAAGTCCCTCATTCTGCTAGCCATGGTACTAGCATGTGCGTTCTCCCTGGGATCACCGTGTCTAGTGGCCTGGCTGTTATTGCCCGTGCCTAAGTATTGATGGATTGGTCCATCCAAACTAGTGCTTCTCTTACTTATCCATCTGTCAAAGCAGGTGGGTTGACAGGCACTTGCACTCCAGAAGCTGGGGCTTAAGGAGGAGCTTGGTTGCCTCCAACAGTTGCTTCTCAGACTCTTCTACCTGCGTTTCTCTTTGTGTTAATTTTTTACACGTATACACAAGAAGGGAATTAGATGCTATAATGACAGAAAATGTCAAAGCTCTATACAACACAATAAATAGTAGAAGAAGGGAAGATTCTTATTATCACCTAGTCTAACTAATGATTCTGGCGTGATTTACAACCATAAGTTACAAACTACGTAACCTGGTAGTTTGAGCATTATTTCCTAGGTAATTTAACCTCATGCTCTGATACAAAGTTTTTCACGACCCAAATTCTGGAATCCGAATTGCGACTGGCGTCGTCAAACTCTAAGAGGTCACAGACAAGCCTCTTCTTAGTTTCATCACATTCATATAGATAATTAGTGGAAAATTTAAAACTTTTAAATTACAATGAAGTACACATAGACTTTTTTATATTTTATACATTAGATTAACATTCTACTACTCTCAAGTAAAAAACAATCATATACTATTGAAGAATCAAATCAAATCAAGAGATCAATATATAATGTAATAGTTTGCCAAAATGGCCTTAGTACAAAGCTTTGAAACAAACATCCTAAAAGAAACGCTAGTGACAACATCAACTAGCTATGTATAAAAAACTAGGCTATATATTTAAGTGTAGCATCCTCAAACATCAAGAGGACTTACCAAAGTCCGGAGAACAATGATTCGCAGCTTCAACGAGTCTTCAACCTTCTCTATGACATGCACCCAAAAAGATAATAATAGTATAGGGTTTGTAAACACCTGTACTAAGTATGGGTATATGCACACACACATAAGGACTATGCATGATCAAGGAAAGCTCTTTTTATAGCAACATTCCATTATTGGTAAATCACATCACCAGACTTTCCTAATTTGTTATTTGTGAAGTGTTGATTGACTATGACGTATTTTAATGCATTCAAAGCACACAACTCATTTTCTATATGAATACAAGACCTTAGAAACATCCAAATAATTTTAGAACAACTCGAGCAAAAATTCTTGATTTTGATGCCCCTAAACCCTAGAGCCCCTTTCCTCATACTTTGTTTATTTTTAGTCTTTTTCTTCTTATTGTTCTCTAGTTCAAAAATCTCCTTGATCCTATGTTTTTCTTACAAGAGCAATGATTCATTATAGCACCTTACCTATGTCTAATAAAGTATTAATTCAAGAGATTAAGGAAATGATTTAACTACAATTTGGGGTATGGAATCTTCATTAACAAATCTTCACTGAATATTCCTATTATTGTATTATTCATCTAATATAAGAAGTCATTATAAGCTAATCTTATTTGGCTATGATCTTTTGTAAATTATATGAAGTCATTATAAGGAAATCTCATTTGGCTTGATCATTTTCATAACATGAGGATGTATTATTGGCTATGCCCTTTACATATTGAAACTTCATTGTTATCAACATTTATATTTGTAGCTCTTACTTTCTAAGTTCGCCTTGAACTTACATCTCTTCTTTCTTGTTATTTCCTTAGAGAAGTCTGCATCATTATGATCATGTGAAGCTACATGAAATCCAGTTTCTTCACGACACCGAAAAGAGGTGATTTACCGATCAAAGTGAATCCTAGATCATGCTAGTTAACATGAAATCCAGTGTCTGCCCCACACTGAAAAGGGGTGATTCACCAACTAAAAAGAATCCATGTCAAGTGTTTACCCCACACAGAAAAGGGGTGTCTCACGGCTAGAGTGATCAAATAACATTCTTTGTAAATTAGCCGACATAGATCATGTGAGCTAAACACGAAATATGGTGTCTTCCCCACACTGAATAAAAGTGATCTCACTGGCCAAGGTGAGACCGAAATATACCTAGCTCTCTTAGGTGGAATCCACAGGGTAGTTCCCATGTTGGCTAGACATAGTTCGAAGGCTAGGAGATATTCAGAGAATCTTATCCACTGTGGTGGAGCGTCATATCATGAGACTTACATGTAAAAGCACAAGCTCATAGCTAGTTTATCAGTGCTTTGCTCACTTTCTTTTATTTTCTTATATTTTAGAGTTCACTCAAACATTATGGAATCTTGATTCTAGATTGAGGTTTATTTACTCTATTGATTACTTGTCATCCCTTTCTTTACATTGATGAAATGTGGATTTATCCTTAGATAATATCTTTGGTATTATTGAGACTTGTTTCACACATTCTAACATTCTTCGTCATGAGTTTCTTAACATTGTATCTTAGGTGTATGTGAGACTTGTCTCACTTCCTGTAACACCTCATTTTTGTCACTTTTTACTTTAGGCACTCTTTAATAATGTTAATACTCACTTTACTTGCTTATGTTCATTTTGTAGCTTCATATCATCATTTATGGAGTCTGAGAACTTCGTTCAATGAAATACTTATGTTCGTAGTTCATTTGGTTAGGGAATGTTAGGACTTGTCCCAATGATTGGCATACCCTTGGATATGGATTCATTGAATTATCTTAGATGTGCTTAAGTTGTCATTTCAATAATTTGGCTATATGTGATGGGCATAAAATTAGTATTGGCCTAGAAAATATAGAAATGACTTCATAGCCAATTTATTGGCACAAGCAAAACATTCATTCAAATATAATTTCATGAAATCATTATTACACAATCTTATATCATAGCTTAGGCATAACATTATTAGCCATTTCGGATAGTTTCATATGAATACTTTAATGAACATATCACCTCCAATAAGTCACGTTTAACAATAAATATACATCATAACCGTAACACATCAAGAGTAGCACTTTCTAACACAAGTTAACGTAGCACCATTCTTTATTTCACGTAAGGAATACTTAAATTCATACGAGTAAAACTTATAGGCTCGAGATGTCATAGATTCAAGACGATGGAAAATACTCTTGGAGAAAGAATTCCAAGAGAGAAACCCATACCTTATGTATAATTAATCTACGAAGATCACCTTGCACTAAACCTTGAAGAAAAACCTTGAAATCGCCCAAGAGAAGTCAATAGAAACTCTTCTGTTTCCCTTTCGTCCGTTTACTGATTTGTGTTGTGAAATTTTTAGTATTTGAACGTGAGTCTAAGTATTAAGATATGATCTTGACTCATTTAACTTAGGCTAATTAAATAAATTAAACAAATTAATTAACTGATTACTAAAAAGTCCCTCCTAGATTGACTAAAAATAGGAAATCATAACACTTAGTCAAATCTGAAATTTTTCATAAGAATTATGGCCTAGCTTTTGAAGTTTTCCTTAATTAGTTAATTCTTTAATTTAATTAATTAGGGGACATATAAGGATTACCAAATTACCCCAAAGTTATTGGAACCATAACTAACCCCCTTAGACCATCCTAGGTGAAGTACTAGGATGTTTCTTGAGTTATACTAGGTTACTGTAAGGATTTCGGTTTGACCATTTAATTTATTTAATTAAATTGATAATTTATGTAATTAGGTGACCTAGGTTAATTACTAAAGTACCCTGAAGTTGTTAGAACCATAATTAACCCTTTACACCATCCTAGGTTAGGCACTAGGTTATCTCTTTAACTAGTTACTAGGTCAGTGTCACCCAATTAAGTCTTAAGTTGTCGGGTGTACTAGATAATTTATATTTGTTTTTCCTAGGTTATTTATCTAATTAAGTAATTTAGTTAGAGTCTTGATTTAATTAGAGATCTAGGCTACACAAGGTGGAACCCTTGTGCATGCCTGCCCCCTAACTACCCTAACCAAATTTTGTTAGGGTGATCCCCTTCTTTGCAATTCTCCCCATGTGCTTGCACATGCGTTGCTTGTACTTTCCTGACTAACTTTTCTTGATTGTTCATTTTGAATGTTTACTTATTGTCTCAAGGATACTCACTATGTCCTTGGGCACTACTTAATCTACATGATCATTTTAAGTGGTCATGTGCTATGATACCTAGTCTTCACACTTGAATGCCTCGTATCTAATGTGTTGAATTATGAATAAATGTTGTTATCTTAGGGTTCTTCATTGCAGGTACATTTCATAAACAAGCTCACTGATACTTAGAAAAATTGGCTAACACCCTTTAAGCAAATATTTTCTAACATGCCCAAAATTTCGCTTATTTTGGTATTATATAGAAATTGGCTAATACCCCTTATCAAATTTTCTATACTATGCCCAATATTTCTCAATATTTTGCATTGAAATGCCTATGTATCCCCAATACGCATTCATAAAGACCTATTGGGATTTTCATTAGAAGTGTAATTTTCCAGAATGTTACATTGCTGCAAGCTCGAGGTCATGAGTTGGATAGTTCTTCTCATGCACCTTAAGCTGTCTAGAAGCATAAGCTATAACCTTATCTCGTTGCATCAACACAAAAACAAGGCCAACTATGGATGTATCACAATAGATAACATAACCATCTAAACCCTTTAGTAGAGTCAAGACATGAGCTGTAGTCAATCTAGTATTCAATTGTGTGAAGCTTTTCTCACAATCATCTGACAATTGGAACTTGACAATCTTCTGAGTCAACCTAGTCAATGGTGAGACTATGGATTAAAATCCTTCCACGAACCTTCTGTAATAACCTCGTAGACCTAAGAAACTTCTTATATCTGTAGCAGAGGTAGGTCTCTGCCACTATTTAACCGCTTTTATTTTCTACGAATCCACTTGGATCCCTTCGCTAGATACAATGTGACCAAGAAAAGCAACGGATTGAAACCAAAACTCACATTTAGTAAACTTATCGAATAACTGGCGATTTTTGAGAGTCTTCAGAACAACTCTCAAATGACTTGCATGTTCTTCTTCACTCCTAGAGTATATGAGGATATCATTAATAAAGACGATAACGAACAAGTCAAAGTATAGTTGGAACATTATGTTCATCAAAACAATGGAGCCTGCAGGAACAGTTGTTAGTCCAAATGACATAACTAAAAATTCTTAAAGACCATACAATGTTCTTAAGGCTATTTTTGGAATGTCTCTATCTCTTACTCATTATAACGCTAACATCTAAATCAAAACATATTCCCTCCTAGAGTTTCTAAAAAAACCTCCATGAGAGTTAAAGTTGAAAATGGAGCTTGAAGATGGTTCTTCTATGGAGTTTCTTATTCAATTATCATTGGTTTATTCTAATAAGATATGGGAGTTCTTCATCTAAGGCTTTCTATCACCTATAATCCAATTACAAAGATGATTTTCAAAGATATCAAAAAGATGAAAAGTCCAATTTCTACTATAAGTCTTGGGTTATTGCATGAATGTTCTAGAGACATTAATATATGATGTAATTGATGTACATTTTATGTTTTCCAATGAAAGTCTCCATGAACCCTTCACACTCACAAACCTCTTAATATGACTAAAATATTTGTTATATGATCATGCATTGATATTGATAAATTCATGTGTAGATTGTTATGGACTTCTGATTCATTTATAGATTATGATTAATTGGTTTATAGAATGTTCTAATTTGATCTATTTAATATTGTATAATCTAAGATCTATTGAATATTAATCTTTTTGAATTGATATTGACTTAGGGTTTATGAATTCTATTGTAGTTTTCCATAGGCTTTCCTTTGATGTAATGATTATATTAAATTGATATCTAGGTTGCGTTAAATAGATGAATATGTGGTAACTTGACCTAGTTTCATAAATATTGTTATAATTATGTTGAATCGTTGTTTATGGCCATGGGTAAGGGCCTTGTGATATCTAATTTGGTGATTTGACATAGGTTTGAAATATTGAGAAGGGAGTGGTAATAAGCTACTCTATTTCCTTTATTTTATGTTAATTTGGACATCAATTATGTCGTGATTTGTATATTCCACTCATGGTGGCGGTGCTATGTGAATTAATGTGGCCTTGTTGGCATTACTTTATGCAATATGATGATCATGGCCTTTCTGAAAACTACATGATGTATTATGATGATTTGTATAGTTTATATTACGTGAAATATATTAATATTTATCTATACGTGAAGTAATGTGTAAGCATGTGTTCTTTCTATGTATGTTAGGAAATCATGTAGACTATGACTATGTGCTTTTATGTGTAGTCTTAGGGTTGCTGAATTGTTGTTCCTAGTTTACTATATGAGTCTATAATGTTTATATTTATGATGATATGTTAATGTAGAGGATGACATAAATATGATAATGGTTATTCCTAAGTGGCTTAAATAATCACTTGTATTATGTGTTAAAGTGAAGTATGTTGTGTCTTTCTTGATTGACTTGTGTACCTTGCTTGATGTATGAAAGTTAATATGTGAATGTCTTGACTAAGGATTCTAAAGCGTGTTAGTCTTGAATGTATGGATGATATGTGAACTTGAATTATTGTAAGAGGGTCTTGATGTGAAACCTTGATCCTAGTGGTAAAGTTATGAATGATGAAGTTGTAAGTCGTAATTGTGTCCTTCAAACAAAAGGAATGTTGGACTTGAGATTAATTAGCTCGAACGACATCATATTAATCGTTTGGAATGTCATGATGAGCTTCTTGTCTCCATTGTGAGGTATCCCTAGTGGACCTTACTTTTGTAGGGTAAATGTGATTGGGTTATGAACTTTATAAGGAACCCTCTTATGTGAACCTTAAATGTAAATTAGTCTATGAGAACGAAGGCTAGCAGCGAGTGGGTATGGAAAGGGAATTAGTTTTAGTTAATGGATGAGACTAGATTACAAATCATTCCATTAATATTCCTTAACCATGTGCCGACATGGGATGTGTCCAAGTTCTACCATTGGCAAGTAGAACGACCTCATCGGAGTAGGTTAGAATTTAGGATGCCATGGTCTATGTCGGTTATTAACTATTATAATCATATGGGATATATAATAGCATTAAAGAGGTTCTATGAAGTTTATATGGTGGTATGGGACGCTACCTAGACATTACACAATAGTCTTCGAAGGCTATAGTCAGAGTCCCTAGGTCTTGTGGAAGACCATTACTTGAATCTCCTTTGTGTGATTAATGTCTCCAAAATGAACTAATAAATCTAATGATTTAAATTAAGAATTTAGGTTAATTAAATAAGTACTTATCTAGAGTAGTTAAGGGTTGTCTAGTTAAGGTGTGAGGGGGCATAGGAATGGTCACTTATTATCTAACCTAGATAAGTCTTAAGAATGAATCTTGTTATGGAAGATGGTTGTTTATGTGGACATGGTACAAACATAGGTATTCTTAAGGATTACTTAGGTAGTCTTGAAGAGGTCAATAATGGACGTTATCTTCTTGATTTACTTAGGTAAGTCTTTTGATAACCTTTGTCGGGGAGAATGTCATATTATATGTGTATGTTGATGCATTAAGTGAGAATCATTCTATCCTAGGTAGTCAATAGGATTTCTTATGTGTGTGTGTAAGGGATTGTATGGGTGGTTGCTTCACAACTAACTCAAGTTAAACTTAGAATCACCTTTGATATGAGGATCTCATGTTCATATGTTTGATGCCTTGTAAAAGTATGTTGAACTCATTATGGGTTGTCTTAATGATCATTTAGGTGTGCTTAGAGAGGGTGTATGGGAGGAATATCTTTTTATTACTCAAGTGAATATTGAGATAACTTTTAGTGAGGGACTTATATGCTCAAAGGTTTGCAAAGTGAAGTGACGGAACTTCACTGTAACAGTGAAGTGACTTCACTGTATAGTGAACACCGTATGATGTCCTAAAATGTGATGATTTGCTTAAATGATTTCTTGTGGCATTCTATGTTGTTAAATGTTACTCTTATTCTTATAGTATGATATTTTACTCAAAATTCATGAAAAACGTGTTAATTACTAAATGTCCCTTTTTCATAGTTTTTTCATGACTTCTATACCTAGTACATCTAATGTTCTAACCCCTTCTTTTCCCTTTTTGACTAAAATGTATTGAATTGGAAGTCTTGATGCGCCATTAGGATTGATAGGTTTCTAAGGCTTGAATATGAAGTATTGGTTAGTCCTTATCGATTAGAGGACAATATCCACATGTCCCTTATGTCATAGTTTATATTTTATTGTGTTGTATGGGATTAGTATCAAGTATTGTATACTCTAAAGTTTAGATGATCAAGTAAGTATTCTTCTTGTGTAATGTTTATGAGAAGAATTCTTCATGTCTGAAGAAATCTTTAAATTATTACTCATTTTAGAATGTTTGTTATGAAATGAATAATATGAGAGGCTTAAATGAGACTTCTTTAAGTCTCATTTGCCATGTGACGACACAAGGATGCTCTAACTTTTACGGTGTAATTGTTGGTCGTGACAAGTTTAGTATCACAGCATAAGGTTTAGGGAGTGTCCTTGTTGTCTTATGAACCACATATAGTAGAGTCTTGTTTATAATGTGAAGCACACCACATTATAACTAGGAGGCTATTGGGTACGAGGAAAAGTTTCACTTATTTATTCATCTAATTGTGCCTAAAAGTTTTGTGCATGGTGTATTTCCCTTGTTTCCCTTATGTTTTTGGTCCATGAGGGTGACTTTATGAAGTTTGGGTTGAGGGAGAGAAAAGATGAGATGTGACTTGTGAGATGAGGTGTTATAGATTGTGGTTTTGACATTATATTTGCACGGTTGCCTTTTGAAGGGTAGTTAAGTTGGAAACAATGGAAAGGTATATTGTTAGGAATATGAAGGAGTGGTTGTTGAGATGATTTGAAGTTGTTTAAGACTCTAACAATTGGAAGGTAAGTGATGAGATTGGAAAGAGTAAAGGTGATTTCTCCTAGTAAGGGGGATGTAGTGGTGAGATGATGAGACCTTTGAAAGTCTTTAGTCTTCATGAGATAGAACTTGGTAAGAAATTATTAGTAAGTTTTAAGGTGCCTTTCATGAGATCTAACTGACATCATAGCTCAATAGACACATCCCTTGTAGGCACATGGTTAAGGAATATGAAGGGCTTCGTGGTATTCTAGTATAATACTTAACTAGAACTACTTTCCTTACTGTACTTGCTCGGTGATAGACATCTTTCACATAGAGTAGTTCACACATTAGGTTCACATAAAAGGATTCCATAACAATTTCTAAACCCAATCATATTTACCCTACCAAAGATGGTCCACTGGGGCTTTCTCACAAAGGAGACAAGAAGCTCATGATGACTTTCCTAAGGATTAATATGATACCATTCCATCCAACTAACCTTAAGTCCATCATTCCTTTACTTTGAAGGATACCATTACGGCTTACAACTTCAACAATCTTAACCTTACCCTTAAGTCAAGGTTTTCACATAAAAGACTTTCATAACATCATTTAAGGTCATATATAATTCATACATTCAAGACTAAGAGTTATAAAACCCTAATTCAAGACCTCACATATTCATAACCATATATATCAAGCAAAGAACACAAGTCAACAAAGAGAATACACCACGTACTTCACTTTTAACTCACAATACAATTCATTCTAGAAACACCTGGAAACAACTCTATCATTTTCAAGACATCTTATATACAAGCATAACATCATCAATGTAATTAACATAAACTCATATAGCCAAGTAGGAATCACCAAGACTCAACTCCAACAATACACACATAATGTCAAAGGCATAGTCTAACATGGCCACCTAAGACAACATGAATAGAAGAATACATATATTACCCCACATATCGATAGATATTGTCATGCTTCACAAAATCGAACTACACAAATTGTCGTATTACTTGAAGTACTTATTAACAAGGCCAAGATCATCATATTGCACAAATTAACGCCGACAAGGCCACATCAATGGATAGTAAAGAACATAACAACGCAACCATAAGTAGACCATACCAATCACAATAGAATCGAAGTATAAATAGCATCAAATAAAAAATTAGGGAAGTATACCCCAGATCATCCGCCACACTTCAATCCAAAGTCAATTTACTCAATTCGATATTACAAGACCCTTACCCAACGCCTTAACCAATTTTCAACATAAAAACTACAATAATCAATGAACTAGGTCAATTCAATGCAATCTAATACAACCTAGAAATCAATTTACTACAATTATTACATTAATAAATAGCCCACACAAAACTACATAATAATTCGTCAATGTTATATCAATATCAAGTAACCCAAAACTTAAGTGAAAATCTAGGGTTTATCCAATTCATGGGTTAGTAGGTAATTTATTTTGAAATCATCAATACAATATCAATTAGATCATAATTCAATGTTTATAAATCATTTATGCAAGAAATCATGGTCTAATCATGATGTTTGACAATTCAACTTTAGAAAACTTAGAAAACATCATGAGAATTGGGGCTCCTAAATGAAGAGAGTTTCTGTCACGACCGAAGTCTAGAACCTTTACGTGACCGGCGTCGTTGACCTCTCAGAGGTCGCAGGCAAGAATAGGTACGTCATTCTTACTTTGTCTATATTATTTTAGCAGAAAAATTGAAACATTTTGTTTCTTAACATACATAGTAATCATTCTATTAGATTCATAATTGTTCACCATCAACCATCTAACATTAAGATAATGAAATGAAAGAAATAGCTTAATATAGCATTAAATGTACACTTTCCAAAATGGCACCAACAGAATTTCTGAACAAAAGAGGAAAGAAATGCTACTGGAACATACTCTACTAGCTCAATCCTTTAACTAAGCTAGAATATAATTGGCAGGCATCCTCAAAAGCATGAGGGCCAACCATGTCCGGATGAATACTCCATGTCCGGATGGTTTCAGCGTCAACCAGTAGCTCTAGCGTCCACTTGTGCCTGCACCTAAAATTGTAGTGTTGTATAGGGTTAGTACACACTTTTACTAAGTATGGGTATATGCAAGCACACACCAAGAACATGCATGAGTAATAATATCTCTTTCTTAGCAACATTATTATAGAAGGCCAAGCTAGTGGACTTGCCAAATTGAGATTACGAAAGTGAGTGAACTTTCAAAATTTTGATTAGGAATGTTTATGAGCTTTCCAAATTTTGATTAGGAAAGTTATGCTATAAGAGTAACATGCACCATCATACTTAACATTTTGCACACAACACGCAACAACGTACAGATAGAACATATCATAATTAATATTAGACATAATGTGGTTCATATCATTTATTTGTATGTCATGAGACCTTGGAATAATAGAGTTGATATTAAGACTTCTAAAAACGAGGGCTCAACATATGGGATCTCAACTAGGGAGTCTTCTTTAGAAATCACAGAGACTGCTTCTTTCATTCATACGTACCTCATCTCATTTCATTCATGGGCCAGTGTAAACACCAGCTATACCTAGGATGTAGTTTAATACTTTCATCGGGTTCGTTGTGCAATGACCAAGAATGATCTAATGTCATTATTTGAGTCTAACTCACCTCTTGATTATCCTATCCTAACACCTTTGGTATCATTTGTTTCATTATGTACATCATTTTAGGCTGGCCTCATTCATTCATTGGGAAATTTAACTTTAACCGACATAGATCATGTGAGAATCATGAAATCCAGTGTCATGAAACCCCATACCGAAAAGAGGTGGAATCACCAGCCAATGTGACCCAAAACATTATAGCGTACATGGGGATTGAACCCCGCTAGATCCCTATATTGTCAGTATAGGTTCGAAGACAAGGATATGTAAGGAGACCCATGCCGGCATGCCGGACATTCTCATCTCATGAGAGTTACGTGAACCCCTACCCTTCCCTAAAGAAGGAATCACCGCTCATAGCAAGTCTATCGGTGCTCAGTATAAAGTTACATTACATTCAATTCATACGTTATGGAAGCTGGCTTCTAGTATGAGGACATCATCGCTCAATAGATTATTTCTTATCTCATCATTATTATTAAGTGTGTTAATCTCAATACTTTCATTAGAGCGTTCATAGCGACTGGTCTCTTCAATAATTTTTCACTCACATAGGTTAGTACGTTTTGGTAAGATTACTTAGGCTCATTTGAGATTGTTCTCATCTATTACATTAGCCTCATATCATGTTGTCACCATATTCATCAACATTAGCACATTTGCTCTTAATAATTACTCACCCCTTTTGACGTGAATGTTCATTTCATTATATGCCAATGTACTTGGACATTTGTGCGTTTCACACTCTTACTAAACGCTTCTAGGGTTTCAACATTTCATTAAATAATAATCATTTCATTGTATGCCAATGCACTTGGCCATTTGGTGTTTTTTACGCTCGTACTTAGGTTCACTTTTTTAAACATATGCTAGACTTATGGTTCTATAAATACAAGCTATGAGACTTCATTCATAGTTCATTTAAGTGATTCATTTCTTCCTAATATTATGGAGTACAAGACTTATGCATCTTGTATGTATGCCAAGATATCAATTTCAATCTAAGTAGGCAGCATTATTCTTGAAGATTTTATTCTCGCATGACTTATGCATCTATATGGAATTTGAGCAAGGGAACCGAATTTCAAATCCCTTAGACAACACTTACATTATTTTTATTTATTTTATTTTGGTCCACATGACATTGGGACCCTAGATAGAGTCCCATCATCAACTTTCCTCCTTATTTTTCTCCTTTGAATTACCACTTACTTGGCCGAGGGGTTGTGGGATCAAACAACCAAATCCACTTATTATTATTTTTTATCTATTTCTCCTTGTCTATTTCGAGTTGACTATGAGGTTATGGGATAAAAACCCCACACCCTCTCTTTATTTTCTTTTATTCTCCTCCTTAAATCTGCCTAAGAGGTCGTGGGTTCGATGATTTCTACACGCCTCCCCCTTTATTTTTCTTTTATTCTCCTCCTTAAATGTGCCTAAGAGGTCATGGGTTCGATTCCCACTCGCCTCCCCCTTTATTTTTCTTTTATTCACCTTTTTATTCTGCCTAAGAGTGTCAAGACCCAAAATGAGTCGTGAGTGGCACCCACACTTAACCTACTAGGTGAGCGAACCAACAAATCAAAACCCCAACATTTACCAATAGTTCAACTATGAATAACAAAAATAATGCGGAAGATCCAAAACTTATTATTGAAACCAATTCAATAAACTTCTAAAGTTTAACACTTATTATCCCCAAAATCTGGAAGTCATCACATCAAGAACATTTATCCTCAAAATACCAAGTCTAAGAGTAATTAAGAAACAAAAATAAGTAAAAAGATGGTCCATGTCCAAAATTTAAGGACATCAAGACGTGAATGAGAGAATCCAGCACGAGCTAGAAATAATAGCTCACCCTGAACTCTTATGTGCTAGAGACTGGCTAGAGCTGAGGGCGAGTCGAAGTCGATGGTGCACTTGCTGCACTCCACAAAATAACAAAGAAGAAAATACAAGTAGGGGTAAGTACAAGAAACACGTATTGAGTAGGTATCATCGGTCAACTCAAAATAGAAACCAATATATATTGAATAATAATATAAAATCAACTACAATACTTAACAGGTGGCCAACAACAAACACCTGAACCATTGACAACAACACCATAATAGGTACACCATCAATCACAACATCAAGCACACCTATGAGAACTCATGCCTCCACACCATACTCATTTGGAAAAAATAGGTTCTTTGAGATTGAGTATATTAAGTTAATTCAAGATTCCTTTCCTTAAATGTCATTGTGTCGGAACGTGACACTTCAATCCCATAATACCGTGTAGAACGTGACACCCCGATCCAATAATACCATGTCCGAATGTGACACTCCGATCCAATTATCTCATTATTTTATTTCATCAAGCCTTCTTTATTCAAGGCGTCATTTTAATAGAGAGGTTTCAAGATTAGAAATTCAACAGTCTCATAATTTTAGGCCAACCACAAAACACACAATCAAAACATACAACCACACAATCAAGTACATAGGAGACTTTACAATATCACTCAATACATATCAATCGCTATTTAGAGTTTATCTATCAAATAGAAATAAACCATAACCTACCTCCACCGAAGAACCGAAGTCAAGCAAGCTACTTCTCCAATACTTTTCCTTTCCTCAATGCTTCTGAACCTTTCCAATCTATCAAATATATATATGCATATTTGCAAGTTAACGAGTCTACAGACATCATATTACTCTATGCCTAGCCTAGACCCAAAATTCACCTAATTATATATATATATCCTAAAATTCAAACCTAAGAGTAAGTCTAAAATTCCTCCACTTAGCACAATTTTAATGATAATCATATAGTATAATACACCAAATATTTAATTACCTATCTCAATATATCAAACTTTGATTTCTTATATCATAACAAAAACTATAATATTAAAATTAGGCCACTGGTTACGAAACCAGTGGCAGAATAGTAACACCTTATAGCCAATTTCCTAATCGGTGGTAGCAATCCATTTGCAGATTATCCCTTAGTTTATAATATAACATTACCAAATGAAGCCAATTTCCTCACTCTCTCGTCTAAGTTCAATAATGATAATAGTAATATTAACAATAACCATATGACCCTTCCCTTAATTCCCTTGGCAGTTATAAACCAAACACATACAATATGTAACCTTCCCTGCTACTAAACATTAACCCATTTCAAAAGTCACAACTATGCACCAGTATTCCATTCCTTTTCTTTCACCACCAACACAGTAACAATATATAATTAGAATATACATCCCTTCTTCCACTCATGCATTTATGTGTATAGAATATTATTAACATGAATAAACATCCACCAAACTATCATTGTTTTATAAAGAATTGGATTTCACCTTAAAGTTTTTATGTCGGTTTTTGTTGACGGCGCCGAGAACCAAGAATACGAAGTGCAATTCTTCCGTTTTACTCGCCTCAAACCTTCCTCCTCCTCTAGAATCTTAATTCTCCAATTATTATATAACACTAACTATACATGGTAAAAGTGACCCACTAATATTTATTTTTATTTCCTTTATTCTCTAACTAAACAAATTATTAAAACTACCCCACTAGTTTTATAATTATAATTATGAATAGTCCAAAACACCCATTTAAATCTATCGGAAAGTATTTTCTAACATTAAAAATTCTAGTGCTAAAAACGATCAAAAAGATCGTTACAATAGATACCAATTTACCCATCGTTCGTCCTCGAACGATCATAGGAAGAAAGGCAAGGGCGGGAAAAAGTACCTGAGTCTGTAAAAAGATGTGGATATCTTTCTTGCATATCAACCTCACTCTACCAAGTGGACTCTTCAACTGGCCGATTCTTCCACTGAACCTTGATAGATGCAATCTCCTTTGAGCTCAACTTGCGCACCTCCCTATCTAGAATAGCAACAGGCTCCTCCTCATAAGACAGATTCTCATCAAGAAGAACTGAATCCCAACGAATAATGTAGTTTCCATCACCATGGTATTTTTTCAGCATAGACACATGAAACACCGGGTGCAATCCTGACAGTCCTGGAGGCAAGGCTAATTCATAGGCCACCTCCCCCACGCGCTTAAGTACTTCAAATGGTCCAATGTACCTCGAACTTAGCTTACCTCTCTTAACAAACTGCATCACACCCTTCATGGGTGAAACCTTCAGCAAGACTTGTTCACCCTTCATAAAATCCAAGTCTCTAACTTTTCGATCTGCATATTCCTTCTGCCTAGTCTGATCTGCTAAAAGCTTTTCTTGAATAAATTTTACTCTCTCTAATGATTCCCTCAGAAGATCATTACCCCAAGGTCTAACCTCAAATGCATCAAACCAACCAATGGGGGACCTACATCTCCTCCCATACAATGCCTCAAATGGCGCCATATCAATACTCGAGTGATAGCTATTATTGTATGAAAACTTTACTAAAGGTAAAAATTTATCCCAATGACCACCAAGTTCTATCACACATGCACGAAGCATATCCTCCAACACCTGAATCGTTCGTTCAGACTGAACATCGATCTGAGGGTGAAATGCAGTACTAAGATCAAGTCTAGTACCTAATTCAGCATGTAATGTTCTCCAAAACATAGAAGTAAATTGCGTACCTCTATCTGATATGATGGAAAGTGGAACTCCATGCAATCAAACAATTTCTGAGATATAGAGTTTGGCTAACTTCTCTGCATTGTAAGTCATCTTGACCAGAATGAAGTGAGCAGACTTAGTTAACCTGTCAACAATTACCCAAATAGAATCATACTTACCCAATGTCTTTGGAAGACCAACTACGAAATCCATTGCAATTCTCTCCCACTTCCATTCAGGAATGGGCATTCTCTGAAGTGTCCCTCCAGGCCTCTGGTGTTCAGACTTTACCTGCTGACAATTCGGGCATTGGGCAACAAAATCAACAATGTCACGCTTCATTCTACTCCACCAAAAATGTTGCTTTAGATCACGATACATCTTGGTTGCACCAGGATGTATAGAATACCTTGAACTATGAGCCTCTGTAAGAATACTGTGAATCAAATAATCCACACGGGGCACACATACCCTTCCCTTAATCCTCAAGACGCCTTCTTCATCAATTGTTGCCTCTTTAACCTCTCCTCGCAATACCATATCTCGAATTCGGCTCAGCTTCTCATCAGCAAACTGATTTCCCTTAATCTTGTCAAGAAAATAAGATCTTGCCTCCACACAGGCCAAAAATCCTCCTTTCTCTAGTACTTCCAGCCTCATAAAGTCATTAGCCAAAGTATGAACTTCTCTAGCCAATGGGCGTCTAGAAACCTGTAAGTGAGCTAAATTACCCATGCTCCCTACTTTTCTACTTAAAGCATCTGCCACAACATTAGCTTTTCCTGGGTGATATAAAATAGTAATATCATAATCTTTCAATAATTCCATCCGCCTTCTCTGCCTCAAATTGAAATCCTTCTGAGTAAAGACATATTGTAGACTACGACGATCTGTGTAAACTTCACACTTGACCCCATATAGGTAATGCCTCCACTGCTTCAATGCAAATACAACTACAGCCAACTCCAAATCATGGGTCGGATAGTTACGTTCATGCACTTTCAATTGCCTCGAAGCATAAGCAAGTACATTTCTCTCCTGCATTAGCACTGCACCCAAACCAGAATAATATGCATCACAATAAACAATAAAATTCTTACCTTCTACTGGCAAGGCAAGAATAGGTGCAGTAGTCAACAATGTCTTGAGTTTCAGGAAGCTTTCTTCACATTCGTCCGACCATACAAATGGAACATTCTGCTTAGTCAAATTGGTCAGTTGGAAAGAAATTGAAGAGAATCCCTTAACCAATCGACGATAGTAGCTAGCTAAACCAACAAAGCTCCTTACCTCTGAAACATTAGTAGGTCTTACCCAACTCTTCACTGCTTCAAACTTAGAAGGATCCACCATCACTCCATCCTTACAAACCACGTGCCCCAAGAAGGACACTGAATCGAGCCAAAACTCACACTTGGAGAGTTTGGCATAAAGCCTTTTCTCCCTTAACAACTCCAATACAATTCTCATATGCTCCTCATGTTCTCTCCTGCTCTTTGAGTAATCAGTATATCATCAATGAATACAATAACAAAGAGGTCCAGATATGGCTTAAAAATCCCGTTCATCAGGCTCATGAAAGCAGCAGGGGCATTCGTAAGCCCAAAAGACATTACTATGAATTCATAATGCCCATACCTGGTTCGAAAAGCAGTCTTTGGCACATCTGTTGCCCGTATTTTCAATTGATGATAACCAGATCTCAAATCAATTTTAGAGAAGACACAAGCACCTTGTAACTAATCGAACAAATCATCAATGTGAGGAATGGGATACTTGTTCTTAATAGTTACCTTATTCAGCTTCCTGTAGTCTATGCACATCCGAAAACTTCCATCTTTCTTCTTCACAAATTAAACAGGAGTACCCCAAGGGGATGCACTCGGTCTAATAAAACCTTTACCTAATAACTCCTGAAGTTGGGCCTTTAACTCCCTTAACTCAGCTGGAGCCATTCTATAAGGGGGAATGGAAATGGGGCGAGTACCCGGCTCCAGATCAATACAAAAATCAATATCCCTATCCGGTGGCATACCAGGAAGGTCTGCAGGAAACACATCCAGAAACTCACGGACTATCGAAACAGACTCAATCGAAGGTACTTTGGAAGTATAATCCCTGAGATGTGCCAAGAAAGCTAAACAACCCTTACTAACCATCCTCTTAGCACGAAGAAAAGAGATAATACGAACTAGGGTGGAAATATAGTCACCCTCCCACACTAGCGGATCTGTCCCAGGCTTGGCCAATGTCACAGTTTTAGCATTACAATCTAAGATTGCAAAATTTGGAGAAAGCCAAGTCATACCCAGAATTACATCAAAATCAACCATCTCTAGAATAATCAAATCGACATAAGTATTGCTCCCCACAAAAGTCACAAGGCAAGACTTATACACCTTCTCTACTATCACAGACTCACCCACAGGAGTAGAGACACGAATTGGCATGTCAGGCAAATCACAATATGAATCAACACCAATAGAAAATGAGGAAGATACATATGAAAATGTGGATCCAAGATCAAACAATACTGAAGCCATGCAATCACAGACCAAAAGAGTACCTGTGATAACAGCATCAGATGTCTCTGCTTCAGACCTCCCGGGGAAAGCATAACAATGGGACCTATCACCTGTCTCTCCATTGCCCCTACCAAGATGCGCTGCAGTAGTTCCAACTTGCCCGCCACCCCGACTGAATTGGTGACCACCATTACCTTGGCCACCACGTCCTCTAGTATGGCGGCCTCTACCATGACCACCTCTACCTCTAACTATTGGGGGTCTGTAACTCTGTTTTGGACAATATTTCCTAATATGTCCAGCCTCTCCACATCCATAACAATTTCTGGAGTCAAGTACAGGTGTCTGTGAAAATGACGATGTCTGGAGATAACCTCCAAACTCAGAAAAAGGCCGACTGGTCTGCGATGGACCCCCAGCTGAAGCCTGCAATGAAGACCAAATAGGACGGGCTGGATAACCCCCTGAACTCTGCCCTCTGGAGTAAGATCAACTAAACTCACCTCCCTTACGAAACTTCTTAAATGTCGATGTTGTGGTGAAGTCGTCTGGCTTCACCCCCTCTACCTCTATCACAAAATCAACCACTTCCTGAAAGGATTTTGCAGCAGAAGCTACCTGTAAAACTGGAATCTGCAAATCTGACCTCAATCCTTTCACAAAGCGGCGAATCCGCTCTTGTGGACTGAAGCAAAGATGAGTGGCTTACCTGGATAGTGCACGAAATTTGGCCTCATAAGCAGCAACAGACATCCTTCCTTGCTCTAGGCTCAAGAACTCATCTCTCCTCCTATACCTCAAAGTCCGGGGTATATACTTCTCCATAAATAAGCTAGAAAATGATGCCCAAGTCATAGGTGGTGCCCTTGCTGGTTGACACTCAACATACGACCGCCACTACATTTTGGCATCCCCCTGAAATTGGTAGGTCACAAATTCAACACCGAATCGTTCTACTATGTCCATCTTATGTAGCAGCTCATGACAATCAACCAGAAAATCATAGGCATCTACAGATTCAGCACCCTTGAAGACTGGAGGTTTCAACTTTAAGAACTTAATGAAAAGTTCATGCTGATCACCTGTCATTATAGACCCTGTAGTCAATCTAGGAAACGTGCCTACTTCCAATGATGCATCCATGCGGGGAGCCACAACAGCTGCATGGTGTACTCCCTAAACCTGAGGTGCTTGTGGAGAAAACACTGGAGGTGTCTGGCCCTGATCAGTTAACCCGCTAAGATAAGTAAGAACCTGATTAATCATCTCTGGGGTAGGCTGGGGTGGTAATTCCTTATCCTGAACCTGCTCATTTTCCCCTTCCTCACCCTCTCTCACTACCTCATCAGTCGGTGGAGGAGTCACTGCTCTATTTCTAGCTGTACCAGGTGTTTGTCCTCTACCTTTAGTTGGCGTCCTCCTGCGACCTCTACCACGCCCTCTTGCCACTTCTCCTCCTCGAGTTACAGCCCCAATGGTTGGCTCAGACGCACCCTGTCTTGCCGGTGTTGGTGTTGGCACAGTTGTTGCTCAGTTCTACCATCTGCGAAATAGAGTGAGAATGTCAGATACAAATATGTATCACCTAGATACCAATTGTATCCAAGTAATAGCACGAAAGAAAGAAAGAATGGAGTTTTCCTAAAGTCCTATAGCCTCTCGAAGAAAAGTAAAGGCGTCCCCATACCGTTCCTCAAGACTCTACTAGACTTGTCCTTGTGTGATGAGACCAATGAACCTAACGATCTGATACCAAGTTTGTCACGACCCAAAATAAGTCGTGAGTGGCACCCACACTTAACCTACTAGGTGAGCAAACACACAAATCTAAACCCCAACATTTACCAATAGTTCAACTATGAATAACAAAAATAATGCGGAAGATCCAAAACTTATTATTGTAACCAATTAAATAAATTTCTAAAGTTTAACACTTATTATCCCCAAAATCTAGAAGTCATCACATCAAGAACATCTATCCTCAAATTACCAAGTCTAAGAGTAATTAAGAAACCAAAATAAGTAAAAAGATGGTCCATGTCCAAAATTCAAGGACATCAAGACGTGAATGAGAGAATCCAGCATGAGCTAGAAATAATAGCTAACCCTGAACTCTGATGTGCTGGAGACTGGCTAGAGCTGAGGGAGAGTCGAAGTCGATGGTGCACTTGCTGCACTCCGAAAAATAACAAAGAAGAAAATACAAGTAGGGGTCGGTACAAGAAACACGTACTGAGTAGGTATCATCGGTCAACTCAAAATAGAAACCGATATATATTGAATAAAAATATAAAATCAACTACAATACTTAACAGGTGGCCAACTACAAACACCTGAACCATTGACAACAACACCATTGTAGGTACACCATCAATCACAACATCAAGCACACCTATGAGAACTCATGCCTCCACACCGTACTCAATTGGAAAAATAGGTTCTTTGAGATTGAGTATATTAAGTTAATTCAAGATTCCTTTCCTTAAATGTCATTGTGTCGGAACGTGACACTCCGATCCCATAATACCGTGTCGGAACGTGACACTCCGATCCAATTATCTCATTATTTTATTTCATCGAGCCTTCTTTATTCAAGGCGTCATTTTAATAGAGAGGTTTCAAGATTAGAAATTCAACAGTCTCATAATTTTAGGCCAACCCCAAACCACACAATCAAGTACATAGGAGACTTTACAATATCACTCAATACATATCAATCGCTATTTAGAGTTTATCTATCAAATAGAAATAAACCATAACCTACCTCCACCGAAGAACCGAAGTCAAGCAAGCTACTTCTCCATACTTTTCCTTTCCTCAATGCTTCTGAACCTTTCCAATCTATCAAATATATATATGCATATTTGTAAGTTAACGAGTCTACAGATATCATATTACTCTATGCCTAGCCTAGACCCAAAATTTACCTAATTATATATAGATATCCTAATATTCAAACCTAAGAGTAAGTCTAAAATTCCTCCAGTTAGCACAATTTTAATGATAATCATATAATATAATACACCAAATATTTAATTACCTATCTCAATATATCAAACTTTGATTTCTTATATCATAACAAAAACTATAATATTAAAATTAGGCCACTGGTTACGAAACCAGTGGCAGAATAGAAACACCTTATAGCCAATTTCCTAATCGGTGGTAGCAATCCATTTGCAGATTATCCCTTAGTTTATAATATAACATTACCAATTGAAGCCAATTTCCTCACTCTCTCGTCTAAGTTCAATAATGATAATAGTATTATTAACAATAAGCATATGACCCTTCCCTTAATTCCCTTGGCAGTTATCAACCAAACACATACAATATGTAACCTTCCCTGCTACTAAACATTAACCCATTTCAAAAGTCACAACTATGCACCAGTATTCCATTCCTTTTCTTTCACCACCAACACAGTAACAATATATAATTAGAAAATACATCCCTTTTTCCACTCTTGATTTATATGTATAGAATATTATTAACATGAATAAACATCCACCAAACTATCATTGTTTTATAAAGAATTGGATTTCACCTTAAATGTTTTATGTCAGTTTTTGCTGACGGCGCCGAGAACCAAGAATACGAAGTGCAATTCTTCCGTTTTACTCGCCTCAAACCTTCCTCCTCCTCTAGAATCTTAATTCTCCAATTATTATATAAACTAACTATACATGGTAAAAGTGACCCACTAATATTTATTTTTATTTCCTTTATTCTCTAACTAAACAAATTGTTAAAACTACCCCACTAGTTTTATAATTATAATTATGAATAGTCCAAAACACCCATTTAAATCTATCGGAAAGTATTTTCTGACATTAAAAATTCTAGTGCTCAAAACGATCAAAAAGATCGTTACAAAGAGATTGTGGGTTCGATTCCCACAAGCCTCCCTCTTTAGTTTTCTTTTATTCTCCTCCTTAATCTGCCTAAGCGGTCGTGCGTTCGATTTCCACACTCCTCCCCCTTTATTTTTCTTTTATTCTCCTCCTTAAAGCTGATTGAGAGGTGGTGGGTTCGAATCCCACTCCTCTCATTTCATATTTTTTTCTCTTAAGTTAATTTTCCAGCCAATACCATGGTTTGAATCCCCTTCACCACATTGCTTTTTACTTCTTTATTTTCATGGTTTTTAACATGGTGAGATCACGGGTTCAATCCTCCATGACCTCAGTTGTTTTAAATATATTTTTTAACATTTTGAACCTTCTTTGTTGACCGAAATTCAACACTAGAAGCTGGAAATTTTCTTTTAATTTTTCAGCATCCTTTCATCAAGTTACACCTTAGTTCTTAGGGGAATTTTGTAGTGCATTTAGAATGTTTTAGGTGCATTTTCATTGATCCGTTTAGACAAGAGATTATCCATCAAATAAGCCACATTTAAACTCATATGAATATTACATTTACATCAACATGTGTACATGAAATATAAAGAATTATCATGCCATTTAAAGTCCTAAACCATGATCAATAGCCACGGCAACACAAACATAGTAACATTTTCGGAAACATAAACATAAGTCACATAATTCCAAACATACATATAAACACATGATCATCACGAACCCACGTTTCATCCCTAGTTTTCTACCAGCAAACATAACCAACCTATGATTCAATGCGAGTTAGTGACAGGGACATGCAACGGTGAACAATCCTAGTTTTTGGAATAGATTCGTCTGAACCTTAGGGGGTTTCTTGGGAAAGATACAAAGAGAGAAGAGAAAACATAACTTTTTGACGTTCAAACCTTGAATTGCTTCCCAAATACTCCTCCAAACACATGTCCAACACCAAAATTTCAACACCAAACTCGACGAAAAACCTTCTCTTTGCATGCGTGATTGATTAACGTTTTTTTTCTTATATTTTTGTGTGATTTCTTCAAGTGTGAAGAACTTTGGTTTACCTACTATAAATGTGAATGAGAGTGATAGAGACGTGAGAGAGAGATGAGCGTGGGAGAAAAGTGTTTTCTTAGGCTTAGGAGTCTAGTTTAGGACTTAGTCAAATAGGTTTTATTTAAATATTAAAAATCTGATTTTCTTTTATTTTAAATCAGATAATAACTAATAAGTATAAATTAATTATATTTATTTACCAACTTAAATTAAAATCAATTTAATTCATTGCTTCAACTTATTTTTCGATTCTAGGTGGAGAAAGACTTCACTTCAAGAGCCCAATTTCGTTTCTCTATCCACAAAATGTCCCTCCACCTTATTAACTAAATAAATAAATAAATATATAGGGTTATAACGATACTACCATTAGTCTGGAAAAAGACCATTTTACCCCTAGACCCTCCAAGCCTATGTTTTCCTCTTTTTATGTCAAGTAAAGAATCCTTAGAGTAAATCTTCGTATTTGAGAGCCCTACATGGTTGGAAACAACTTTTCCTAGCTCAACTAACACCCCAAGTTAGTTGGCTTGGATGTAGCAAGGCTTCCGTGGTCTGGTTCTATGCGCATCAATCCGTGTGAACTCGGTCTAATCGTTGGCATTCTAGAGACATTAAGCATTTCTTATGATATCCACTTTTAGGGTTGTTACATTATCCCCACCTTAGGAACATTCTCCCCGAATGACACTTCTCTTACTAACAAGAAGTTAGTCATCTATAGAATGTAAGGATACATGGGTAATTCAATACTCCCCATTGGTGAATTTATGGTTCCTATATTAACTTAACGGTGCACATCCTTGAAACCTACTAGTAGCATAACAATGATAGACTAAGGAACTCTTTCCTAAACTAGTCTCATCGAATCATCTAAGATAAGTAAACATGTAATTCATACAAATAAGCAACCAACATTATGACTTAAACATATTAACTCCATACTAGTGCATAAACAGCATACACATTCAAATACATGAAAGACTAATTAAGGCTACGCACCTGAGATTTCACCAGAGGTGCCTTCCCCTGCACCCCTACACTTGAGTGCGAAAAATCGTTGCCTCCTTGGAGACTCTTCACTTGGACCATTATGTTGAAATCTGTCCTTCCCTTGTTCTTGACTTATCCTATTCGGACAATCCTTCAATATGTGACCCGGTTTGCTACAAATCTAACAAGCATTAGAGCCCCCATACACTCTCCTCCATGAAGTTTGACAAACTTCCTACTCTTAACTCTTGGCTTGGAATCCCTATCATAGCGATCCTTGGACGAACTTGACTCCCCTTGGTGGGAGAGTCCCTTCATAAACCTGGGATTATTCTTGATTTCAGTACAACTCTTCCTTGAAAAAATTTTCTCAACTTGTGTTGACATGTTCCCTGCCCAGTATGCTTCCTAATCCTATTTTCCTCCACTTGTTTGACATGGACCGTAAACCATGAAAGGCCCATGATTACCTGCAACATAGCTGCCCTACACTCCTCCTTGAGATTCACAACAATCTTAAATCCAGTGTATATGGTAGGATTTAACCTCATGAAGTCCCTTAACCTGCTAGCCATGGTGCTGGCAGGTGGGTTCTCCCTAGGAACACCTTGTTGATCTGCCTTCGTTTCTCCTCATATTCATCATTCTTTATTTCAAGAGTTCATGTTAGATACGCTTTTAACACCATGAAACAGGCATTAGAGAAGGTACGATAAGATTAGAAGAAGGGAGATTCGCCTACATATCATGCAGCCTCTAATTCAGGATTGTGGTGCACTTCACTACCATGACTTAGAAACTACTCGATGTGGTTGATGTGAACTTATTATCCTCAGAATTTAACCTAGGGCTCTGATACAAACTTTGTCAAGACCAGAATCTGGACCCTAGACGAGATCGGCGTCGTTGACCTCTTAGAGGTCGCAGACAAGCTTAAATACCTCATTCTTACTTCATCTAGGTTAACTTTAGTGGAAAATTTGAATTTTTTTGTTTCTTATCATGCTTAATAAACATTCTACTATATACGTAACTATTCATAATCAACCATCTAACATTAAGATCAAAAAACAAAAAGTTTATTATTACGATAAAGATGTACTTGCCAAAATGGCACCAATACAATGTCTGAACAAAAACGGAAAAGAAACGCTAGTGGAACATACTCCACTAGCTCAATCCTACAAAAAAATCTTGAATGTTAATGGGCAATCATCCTCGAAAGCATGAGGGCCTACCATGTTTGGATGAATTCTCGATGTCCGGATAACTGCAGCGTTGATCTTGTAGCTTTATCGTACACCTGTGCCTGCACCTAAAAGTTCAGAGTTGTATAGGGTTAGTACACACTTGTACTAAGTATGGGTATATGCAAGCACACACCAGGGACATGCATGAGTAAGATTAGCTCTTTTCTAACAACATGATTATAGAAGGTCAATTCAGTGGACTTTCCAAATTGAGATTAGGAAAGTGAGTGAGTTTTCCAAATTTGAATTAGGAAAGTTTATGAGATTTCAAAATTTGGATTAGGAAAGATATGACATGAGAGTAACATGCATCATCATACTTATCATTTTGCACACAGCACACAATAACGTACACATAGCACATATAATAATTCCTATAACACATAACGTTCTTCGTATTATTCATTCGTATGCCATGGGACCTTGGAATCATGGAATTGACATTAAGACTTCCCAAAAATGAGGTCTCAACATATTGGACCTCAATTAGGGAGTCTGCTTTAGAAGACACAGAGTCTACTTTTGTCATTCATACGTACTTCATTTCATTTCTTTCATGGGCCAGTGTAATCATCAGCTATACCTAGGATGTAGTTTAAGACATTAATCGGGTTCATTGTTCAATGACCAAGAATGACCTAATGTCATTACTTTAATCTAACTCACCTCTTGATTATCTTATCCTAACACCTTTCGTATCATTCGTTTCATTATGTGCATCATTTGAGGCTGTCCTCATTCATTCATTGGGAACATTAACTTTTAACCGACATAGATCATGTGAGCATCATGAAATCCAATGTCATGAAACCCCACAACAAAAAGAGGTGGAATCACCGGCAAAGTGACCAAAAACATGCTAGCGTACATTAGAATTGAACCCCGACAGATCCCTATATTGGCAGTATAAGTTTGAAGACTAGGATATCTAAGGAGACCCATACCCAGCATGCCGGACAGCCTCATCTCATAAGAGTACGTGAACCTCCGCCCTTCCCAAAAGAAGGCATCACCGCTCATAGCTAGTCTATCGGTGCTCAATATAAATGTCCATGACATTCAAATCGTACGTCATGGAAGCTTTCTTCTAGTAAGAGGACATCATAGCTAAATAGATGATTTTTCATCTAATCATTAGTATTAAGTGTGTTAATTTCAATACTTTCATTGTCGTGTTCATAGAGATTGGTCTCTTCATTAACTCTACACTCTCAAAGGTGAGTACGTTTTGGTAACATTTACTTAGGCTTATTTTAGATTGCTCTCATCTTTTACATTAGCCTCATATCATGTTGTCACCACATTCATCAACATTAGCACATTTGTTCTTCATAATTACTCACCCTTTTTTACGTGAATGTTCATTCATCATATGCCAATGCAATTAGCAATTTGCGCGTTTCCACTCTTACTTAACCTTTCTAGGGTTTCATCATTTCATTGCATAATAATCATTTCATCGTATGTCAATGCACTGGGCCATTTAGTGTGTTTTACACTCGTACTTAACCCTTCAAGGCTTATATTACTTTATTACATACATCTTAGGTTCAGTTATTTTTAAAGGTATGCTAGACTTATGGGTCTATACATACAAGTCATGAGGCTTCATTCATAGTTTGTCTAAGTGATTCATATCTTCCTAAGATTATGTAGTACAAGACTTATGCATCTTGTGTGTATGCTAAGATGTCGATTCCGATCTAAGTAGGAAACAATATTCTTAAAGATTTAATTCACGTATGAGTTATGCATCTATATGAAATTTGGGTAACGGAACCCAATTTTGAATCCCTTAGACAACACATACATTTTTTTCATCTATTGTATTTTTGTCCACATGACATTGGGACCCTAGATTGAGCCCCAACATCAACGTTTTCTCTTTATTTTTCTCCTTTGAATTACCACTTACTCAGCTGAGGGGTTGTGGGGTCAAACCACCAAATCCACTTATTATATTTTTTAATCTATTTCTCCTTGTCTATTTCGAGTTGATTATGAGGTTATGGTATAAAAACCCCACAACCTCTATTTATTTTTCTTTTATTCTCCTCCTTAAATCTGCCAAAGAGGTCGTGAGTTCGATGATTCCTACACGCCTCCCCCTTTATTTTTCTTTTATTTTCCTCCTTAAATCTGCCTAAGAGGTCATGGGTTCGATTCCCACTCGCCTCCCCCTTTATTTTTCTTTTATTCACCTCTTTTATCTGCCTAAGAGATCATGGGTTCGATTCCCACACGCCACCCCCTTTAGTTTTCTTTTATTCTCCTCCTTAATCTGCCTAAGAGGTCATGGGTTCGATTCCCACACGCCTCCCACTTTATTTTTCTTTTATTATCCTCCTTAAATCTGATTGAGAGGTGGTGGGTTCAAATCCCACTCCTCTCATTTCTTATATTGTTCTTTTAAGTTACATTTTCCAGCCAACACCATGGTTTGAATCCCATTCACCGCATTTCTTTTTACTTCTTTATTTTCATCGTTTTTATCATTGTGAGGTCACGAGGTCAATCCTCCATAACCTCACTTGTTTTAATTCATTTTTTTCAACATTTTGAACCCTCTTTGGTGACCGAAATTCATCACTAGAAGCAGGAAATTTTCTTTTAATTTTTAAGCATCCTTTCATCAAGTTACACCTTAGTTCTTAGGGGAATTTCGTAGAACATTTAGGACGTTTTAGGTGCGTTTTCATGGATTCGTTTAGATAAGAGATTATCTCTCAAATTAGACACATTTCAATTCATATAAACATCACATTTACATCAAGATGTGTACATGAAATATAAAGAACTATCATGCCATTTCAAGTCCTAAACCTTGAACAATATCTACGACAACACACACATACACACGTAGTTATATTTTCTGAAAAATCAACAAAAGTAACATAATTCCAAAAATACATATAAAAACATAATCATCAAGAAAACACGTTTCATCCCTAAGTTTCTACTAGCAAACATAAACAACCTATGATCCAATTGGAGCTAGTGACCGGGACATCCAACGGGGAACAATCCTAGTTTTGGAATATATTCGTTTGAACCTTAGGGGGTCTCTTGGTAAAGGGACCAAGAGAGAAGATAACCCAACCTTTTTGACGTTCAAACCTCGACTTGCTTCCCAAATAACTCCTCCAAACACACGTCCAACACCATACTCGACAGAATACCTTCTATTTGCATACGTGATTGATTAAAGTTTTTTTTCTTATATTTTTGTGTGAGTTGTTCAAGTGTGAAGAACTTTGGTTTACCTACTGTTTTTGGAGTTATTTTTGCATAGCAAACGTGAATGAGAGTGATAAAGACGTGAAAGAGAAATGAGCGTGGGAGAGATGAGTTTTCTTAGGCTTAGGAGTCTTGTTTAAGACTTAATCAAATAGTTTTTATTTAATTATTAAAAAACTGAATTCCTTTTAATTTAAATCATCTAATAAGTAATAAATATAAATTAATTACATTAATTTACCAACTTAAATCAAATACAATTTAATTCGTTGCTTCCACCTAGGGTCGAACCCGGGTTGAGCAAGACTTCACTTCAAGAGACCAATTTCGGCCCTCTGTCCCCAAAATGCCACTCCACCTTATTAATTAAATAATTAATTATATATTTAGGGTAATTACGATACTATCCTTGGCCTGGAAAAAGACCATTTTACCCCTAGACCCTCCAAGCCTAATATTTCCTCTTTTTAAGTCCATTAAAGACTCCTTTGATTAAATCTTCGTATTCGAGAGACCAACATGGTTGGACCCAACCTTTCCTAGCTCAACTAACTCCCCAAGTTAGGTGGCTTGGATGTAGTAACGGTTCAGAGTTCTAGTTCTACGCGCATCAATCCGTGCGAACCTTGTCTAATCGTTGGCATTGTAGACATATTAAGCATTACTTAGCATATCAATTTTTAGGGTTGTTACAACAACTAAACAATTATTCTAAACATCCTATCGTATTTGAGATCATTCTTTAGGTTTTTCCTTAATCTCTTATTATTTCATTCTACAGAAATGGATCAAATATTCTTAAATTAAGTGAAATGCATCAAATTTAGTACACCGTTAATATTTTGATCAAATCATACCCATTATTACTTAGTTTCCCCAAATTAACCTTATTTCTCACAAAATATAACAAAAAAAGAATAAGTACATATAAGGACCTAGGACATATCCCTAAAGTACATATTTGGTCTAATATTAGAGCAAGATTGGTATTGCTATAAGGAGCACACTTATTTTGAGAAAAAGACACTCTTCCCTATATATAATGCCCCTTCCATATTTATATATATATATATATATATATATATATACATACATACATACATACATACATATATATATATATATATATATATATATTATAAACACACACACATACACACACACACACTATTATATCTCTTATTACTTAATTAACATATCTCATATGTCCAACCAAGTTTTATTTAATAATTTATTTTTTATATTTATATAATTTAAATTTTATTTTCTATTTGTATATTACTATATTACGTATATTTAATAAAACTAGAAAAAAATAAGAATGTAACAACAATACTTTTGTAAGATTAGGAAAATAGAAAACATTTAAAAATTAAAGATTTCTACTCTTCAAGAAAATGTGTAATATTGATTGAAAATTTGAATGTGAACATATATTTTTAAAAAATAATTTTTTTGTAATATATGTTAATAATAGTTTCTTTTTATAAAATAATTTTAATATTAAAAGTAGATTAAATTTTTTCCCTTAATCGTTATTTGAATCCTAAAATCGCTTTATGTAAAAGATTAGTCAAATACATTTTACTTATAAAAAGCACTTTCAAATGAATTAACCAAACACAAATCGCTTTTTTCAAGTAATTTTCTGAAAAAGCTATTTTTAAAAAGTGCTTATGAAAATAAACAATTTCAACAATAATACCAAACAACTTTTAATCTATAACTTCATGTTTATGATAGTTTGCAAAGTTGCAATTATCAACTAATTTAATTAAATGAAGGTTATGTTTTATCACTTTTAACATTAATACCAAACAACTCTTAATCTATATATTTTCCAAGTAAAGAATGATAATTATTCTACCATTAAAATGGAAGAATAGAAAGAAATTGGTTGAGAGAAAATTTTCTTTTGTGTGTGTCTTACATCACTGTATAGATGCATATATAGGCAACTCATAAAATAGGCGAACAATAAACTCGGTAAAGATAATAGAGTACGTGGCTACAAACTATGCAACGTGCCCTACTTTATCTAACCAACTAAGTGTCCTACTTTTTTTAAAAAAACTAAAAAATAATTATAAGGAATAAAATAAATATATATAGGACTGATCTTTAAGAAACTTAAACCTCTGCCTTCTTCGTGTAATTGTTTCATCATTATCTACACCAACACCCTCCCCCCCGCCCAGAGTTGGAGGGGGAGGTAAACAGGCCCAACTTTCCCAAAAGGTTACATTGAAGAGGCCTGTTAAGGTCTTGGTGAATAAATGGGCTAATTGAGACGAATATGGAGTGAATGAGAGTGAAATTAAACAAGAAAGAAATTGTTGTCGGACAAAATGGAAATCGAGCTCCACATGCTTGGTTCACTCATTAAAAATGGGATTCTTGGCAATATGTATAGAAACTATGCTATCCGAGTGAAGAGGCACAGAAAAGTTATAGGCACTGAGAGATCAGTGAATAAACGTACCAACCAAGTCAACTCGGCAACAATTCTCCTCATCGACTGATACTCAGTTTCATCAAAGATGAGGGACATAGAAGTCTACTTCTTTGAATTCTAGGAGATAGGAAAAGCACCATGAGCTATGTAAAATCCACTTACAGACTTTCGAGAATTGGGGAAAGCCCCCCAATTCAAATTCCATAAGGCTATCAATTCAAAGGATGGTGATGTAGAAATGAATAATCCCAGACAAGGGTCTTTCAAGAAGTATTGAAGGACACGAAGCGCAGCAATTAAATGATTGAAACTTGCATCTTGCATATATTGGCTCAAATATTATACTGTAAAGGAAAGATATGGTCTAGTATGTGTGAGCTAATTTAACTTTCCGAGTAGATGACGATACAAAATTAGGTCTTTGATTGGTTCACCCGAATGAGCAAGCAATTTTGACGTGGGATCAAGAGGGGAAGATAATGCAGTAAGGCCAAGAATATCAAATTCTGCCAAAGAATCCAAAGTAAACTTGCGTATACAGAGAATTAGACCCCATTGCTCACGAAGAACCTCCATACCAAGAAAAAAGTGCAAGTTAACCAAGTATTTGATTTTGAACTCTTGATTAAATAAGACTATAAGGTTATTCATCTCTTTGATGTCATTTCCTGTTTACAAGATATCATCTACATGTATAGACACAATACATATAGAAGAATCTGTTTCTTACAAAATAGGAAATAGTTATTTAACAAATGAGTAAAACCTTTACAATTTAAGGCAGAAATTAAATTTGACATACCATTGACGAGATGTCTTTTGAAACCCGTAAAGGGATTTCTTCAGCCTACAAACATTATTTGAGGAAGGAGGAGTAAGTCCGACAGGAAATTGCATGTACACCTCCTCATCTAAATCGCCATGTAGTAAGGCATTATCCACATCCAGTTGAAATAATTCCCAATTCTTTGATTGCTACAGACAAAATACACCAAATTGTAGTCATTTTAACTACCGATGAAAATGTTTCATTGAAAAATATTCCCTCTTTTTGTATATCGCCTATAATTACCAATCGTACTTTGAATCTTTACATGCTTCCATCTGAATGTTTTTTTGATTTTATATACACATTTACAGGGTAATGCCTTTTTCCCATGAGGTAACTTTACAACCTCCAAAGTTTTATTTAATTCAAGTGCTACGATTTCATTAGCCATGGCATTTCGCCAACCTGGGTGCATCATAGCTTGAGTGTAGCTATTAGGTTCTTGGAGGTTTGAGGGGGAATTCATAAATGTTTGATTTGTGGAAGACAAGAAAAGGAAAACTGAGGAGGCGTAACAAAGGAAAAAAACAAGAATTGGTGACATTGGTGAGGTGCAAAGCATTGCATATATAATCCTTTATATAACTAGGTGTTTCATGAGTCCTAGAAGATTTTCGAAGAATATTATATATGACCATAGGATAAATTTAAGGTGAGGGAATGTTTGCAAGAATAATAGGATAAGATGGAGATTCAAATACACCAAGATGACGATAATCAGGAAAACGAGACTTAGTGATAGATGAAATTGGAATAGAATTGTCCTCTGTGGCTATATTATGAGGAACTAGAGTAGGCACATAATCCTTAGGAATAATAATATTATCCTCACATAGAAAAGACTTTGTACATTCACAAAGTTTAGTAAAGGCAAAAGAAAATATATTTTCATTAAATATCACATCTCTTGAAACAAAATATTTCTCGGTTTGACGATTAAGTAACTTATAACCTTTATTTCCATGTAAAGAAATGAGAGCAAAGATGGGAAAATTGTGTTGTTTATTATTAACCATATTGCTTCTATATAAAGAATCTACACAAGACCTTGAAAAGATAAAGACTATTAACAGGGTCCTGAGGATAAGGAAGTACGAAAAAGAATTCTACAACAGTAAGGAGTGTCATTGGTTATTACACCCCAGCAAGTTGGTGGTGTCAACAACACCCAACATGAAGAAATGCTTGACAAAAAAAGCTCTTGGAAGTTGTTTGGTAAGTATATCTGCCACTTGATCAGCCGAGTCAAGGTGTTGAACTGCGATATGTTTGTTTTAACTTGTTCACAATCATAGTGAAAATAAATAGCAATATGTTTCATCCGACAATGAAACACCGGGTTGGCGCAACTGTATGTGGTACTGACATTGTCGCAAAATATCTGAGGAGTGGTGGAAATGTGAAACCAAAGTTCATGGAGTAACCTTTTTAGCCAATTTGTTTCTGAAACAGTAGCTGGACCAGGAGACGGATCTTTGCTTTATAAAGGACTTGAATACCGGAGAACTGCAAAGGTAAACAACATAACATGTTGTAGGGTTTGATCGAGGGTATATCCAGCCGAATTAGAATCTGAGTAGTCTAGAAAACGGTAATCATGTTCTTTGGCAATTCGAAGGCCAAACGATGATGTATGGTGAAGATACCAAAGGAGATGCTTCATGGCTGCCCAATGTGATAATAAGGACTTGTGCATGGACTGTGAGAGTTTTCTAACTTCAAAGGCTATGTCCAGACGTTTAAAAGAAATGTAATAATGTTTACAAATTATCCTCCTATAATGAGAGTCATCAACTAGAGAATCGTCAGCGAACTCCGGGAAAGCAATAGTTGAAGCCATTGTTGTTGGAACATCCTCGCAATTATGCATATTAACTTCCTGCAAGATATTTCAAATGCATCTCTGTTGACACAACAAAAGACCACAAGGATAAGGTATGACTTCAATACCAAGAAAATAATGAAGTGGACCAAGCATCTTCAAGGAGAACCGGGTTGCAAGATTAGCAATGATGTTGTGAACACCACGAATCTTATTACCCGTGATTATTATGTCGTCAAAGTATACCAAAATATAAACAGTAAACTCTAATTATGCAAGATGAACAATTAAGAATCAGATTGGGATTTAATAAATCCCAAAGTAACAAAGTAATTTTTGAGTTCACTGAACCAGACCCTTGGAGCTTGTTTGAGTCCATATATAGCCATATGCATCTTGCAAACATGTCTCGGATGCGTTAAATCTTCACAACTAGGAGGTTGGCGCATATAGACTTCTTCACCATGACAGCCTTACAGGAAGGCATTGTTGATATCAAGTTGTTGAATGGACCAATTTTGTTGTGTTGCACTCGCAAGAACGAGTCGAACAGTTGAAGGCTTTACCACAACACTAAAAGTACATTGAAAATCAAGTCTAGGTATTTCTGTGAACCCTTTAGCAACCAGACGAGCTTTATACCTGTCAACAGAACCATAATGATTATATTTAATGCGAAAAATCCAAATGCAATTCGCCACATTTGTGGAATAATCACATGGTAGAAACTCCTACGTTCCATTTCAAACTAAGGCATCAAATTCATTTCTCATAGCTTCACGCCACTTGTGGAACTTGTTCAGTTTGCCTAAAGGTTCTAGGTAGGTAGGAAGTGGTTTGAACAACTGTGTATAATTGTTTAGGTTTAAGGTTATTGGTTTTTAACCGAGTAATCATGTAATGACTGGGCATCACTATAGAGGTAGAGGATACAAGGGAAGGTTGTGTGTCCAGGGGATGTGGGATAAGTGATGATGAAGAGGGTTGGACTAGAGGTTTTTGGATGAAAGGACTAGTGGACTTATTCCGGCGTTGGTATGTGATAATTGTGGACCGCGTCTAAGCATCTAACGTGGAAGAAGTATGAACAGGTGAGGTTGAAACAGCTGGTTATTGTAAATTGTTGCTGAAAATAATATTTTGGATGGTGTTGGTATGGGGAAATGAGGGCATTGGAGAAGAAGAAGAAGTACCTGAGACAGTGGCACCTGTTGATGCAGAGGTGATTGGTGTAAGTCTGTCCATGGGATGCTGCACAATCTGTGAAGTAAGCTCACAAAAATCATATGAGCTTCGAGTATTATACTGTGGATGTTGGCCAGCTGAACATATTTCCCAAGAGACATTTTTATTTTTTGTTCTTTTGAAATGAGTAAAAATATTTTCAAATGGGAATTCATTCTCCAAAAATAAGACGTCACGTAATAGATATATTTTAGAAGTTATTAGATCAAAACATTGATGACTATAATGTTTATTCGAAAAGCCTTAATAACTACCTGGTGTAGAACGAGGCTCCAATTTGTTTTTGGCATATGGTTCTAGCCATGGATAACATAGGAAACCAAATACTTTAGTGGAGTCATACTTTTGCATCTTTTGAAATAAAATTTCAAATGAACTCTTATGCTGAAGATTGGGTGTAGTGTAAGACCCCGAAAATGACCTAGGTGAATCTAGAGCTAACATGGTTGTCGTGACCGTATAAGGTACTAAAATGATTGATAATGTGGGTTTGAGGAAGTTTTTAAGAGTTTAGGTGCATTGGAAGTCAAACTTCAATGAACGATCAAGATGTTTGATGACTAAGTGACCTATGTGCCTCATATATGGTTTTATGTGTTTATATGTGATTCATGATGTTATAAGGTTCTTTAATGAGTTATTATAGTGTATATATTACATGTGTCAAGTTTCGTGAAGTTTGGAGTTCAGACGTCCAAGAATGCCCATGATGTTCGAAACGCTTGCCTTGAAACGACCTTGTGTGTCTATGTATATTTGGTTGCGTTTTACATATTTGTTTTTGATTAAACTCATGCAGAAGGTCCTACACTTGTATAAGAACAAATTTGGGTTGTAAACGTCTGGGTAAGACTCCACATAGGACCCAAAAGGGGCCTTAACGGAGGACCCCAACTTGGAGCTCAACACTGCCAAGCAGTGCTAATCGATAACCCAAACGACAGCCAATCGACAAGGCGATGGACCATCATTGGTTGGTGTTGATGGAGCCTGAACGATTGAGTATTGAGAAGCAGTAGGAGCAACAACGAGACTCTATCGATGGGGCGTGGGTGAGACCACGGACCGTCGATGTGGGCGTCGATGGTGCTTGTGTTTCCTGCCTGTTTTTCTGTTAACTTGAGGGGTGAATTTGTAAATTCACACAGAGTCTTATAAAGTGTGAGAACGGTTGTTTTGAGTGTTTATGGGTATTTTAAGAGTATATAAGTCATTAAACTATCATTATAACCCTAACATCTAAATCAAAACACATTCCCTCCAAAAGTTTCTCAAAAAACCTCTATGTGAGTTCAAGGTAATGATTGAGCTTTAAGATGGTTCTTCAATAGAGTTTCTTCTTCAAGTTACACTGGTTTATTCAAATAAGGTGTGGGATATCTTCATCTAAGGCTTGGTATCACCTTAGAGCAAATTTCAAAGTTTTCAAAGAGATAAAAGTCCAATATCTACTCCAAGTCTTGGGTTATTGAATAAATGGTTTTAAAATGTTAAGATATGATGTAATTGATGTATGTTTGATGTTTTAAAATGAAATTCTTCATGAACCCTTGACCTTGACAAATCTCTCAAATTTGACCTAAATATGGGTTATGTGATCATGCTTTGAGATTGATGAATTCATGTGTATATTGTTATGGGCTTTTTATTCATTTATAGATTATGTTTTATTAATTTATAGGCTGTGTCAATTTGATCAATTGAATATTGTACTTTCTTAGATCTATTTTAAGATTAAGCTTATTGAGTTGATATTGACTTAAGGGTTATGAATTCTCATGTAGTTTCATATAGACTTTTGACATAATGCTTATGATTATAATGTAGTTTCTATGGGCTAATGAATAAAGTAAGGATTGTATTCAATTGAAGTCTAAATGGTCTTAGATTGATAAGTCTATATTGAATTAACATATATTCATTGAGGATTATGGTTTTTGTATTGAATTGATGTTCATGGCCATGAGTAAGGGCCTTATGGTATAAGATTGGATGATTTAGCCTTGAAATCGAAGTGGTAAGATGTAGTGGGTATATGCTGCCCTACTTACTTTATTTTTTATGTTAATTAAACTTCAATTATGTTATTATTGGTATGGTCCACTTATGGTGGCGCTGCTATCTGAATTGATGTGGCCTTGTCGGCATTACTTTATGCAATATGATGATCATGGACTTGTTGGCACTACTTGAATTTTTATGATGATTTGTATAGTTGATATTATGTGAACTATGATCCTATCTATCTATATGTTAGGGAATATGAAAGTATGTGTTCTGCTATGTATGTTAGGAAATCATGTAGACTATGACTATGTGCTTGTATGCGTAGTCTTAGGGTTGATGCATGGTTGTTCCTACTTGACTATATGAGTCTATAATGGTTATATTGATGATGATATGGTAGTATATAGTATGACTTAAGGACGATTCCAAACTTACTTAAGAATGACATGTAATATGTTTTAAAGTGAAGTATGTGGTGTCTTGTTTTGGTTGACTTGTGTCCCTTGCTTGATGCTTGTATGAAATTTAAAATGTCATGTCTTGACATAAGGTAGTAAAGTCTCTTAGTCGTCAATTTATGAATAACATGTAACCTTGAATGATGTTAAAAGGGTCTTTTATGTGAAACCTTGAACGTAGTGGTAAGGTTATGAATTTTGAAGTAGAAAGTCATAATGGCATCCTTCAAGTAAAGGAATGATGAAATTAAGGTTCATTGGCTGGAAAGACATCATGTTAATCCTTAGGAAAGTCATCATCAGCCTCTTGTCGCCATTGGAAGGTAGCCCTAAGAGGACCTCTTTGTTAAGGTAAATGTGATTAGGTTATGAACTAGATATGGAGCCCAATTATATGAACCTTTAATGTGAATTACTCAATGAGAACGAAGGCTAGCACTGAGTGAGTATGGTAAGGGAAGTAGTTCTAGTTAAGCATGAGACTAGAATACATAGCATGCCCTTCATATTCCTTAACCATGTGCCTACATGGGATGTGTCAAAGTTCTACCATTGGCAAGTAAAACACCCTCATAGGAGTAGGTTAGAACTCCGGATTCAATGTTTTTCTACCATGGTCGAGGTCAGTTATTACTTATTCTTATCATGTTGGATACTTACTAGCATTAAAGAAGTTCTATGAAGTTTAGGTGATGGTATGGGACGCTATCTAGGCATTGCACATTAGGCTTTAAAGATGTTAGTTGAAGTCCTTAGGTCTTCTGAAAGACCATTCATTGAATGTACTTTATGTGAAGAATGTCTCTTAATTAACTAATAAAAGTAATGACTTAAGCTAAGAAAGTATGTTAAATGAAGTAGTACTTATATAGAGTAAATAAGGGTTGTCTAGTTAAGGTCTGAAGGGGGCATATGAATGGTCACTTCTTATCTTACCTAGATAAGTCTTAAGAATGACTCTAGTTAGGGAAAATAATTGATTATATGGACATGATCCAAACTTAAAAAGTCTTAAGGATTATTTATGTATTCTTAAAGAGGTCAATCAAGGACATTATCTTCTTTATCTACATAAGTAAGTCTTTTTATAGCCTTTGATGAGGAAATGTCATATTATATATATGTTGATATGTTTGATGTATTCTAAGTGTGTATATGACTCATCATAAGTAGTCTTGAGGATCATTTAGGAATGCCTAGAGAGGTTGTATGCGGTCTTTCTTTTTGTTGCTTAACTGAGTCTTAGGATAGCTTTAAGTGGGATAATTACATTCTAGAAGATGTCTAAAGTGAAGTGAAGAGACTTCACTGTAACAGTTAAATGAGTTCACTGTACAGTGAAGTGAGTTCACTGGAAAGTGTTCCTAAAATGTGACTTTTTGCTTAAATGATTTCTTATGTGTTTCTAAGTTGTTAAATTTTGTTCTTATGCTTATAACATGATGTTTTAAACGAAATTCATGAAAAAACATGATATTTACTAAATGTCCCTTTTTCATTGTTTTTGTATGGCTCCATACCTAGTGCATCTAATGTGCTAAACCCTTCTTTTCCCCTTTTGACTAATGTGTAGGGAATTGGAAGTCTTGAATTACCATGGAGGATGGACAAGTTTCTAAGGCTTGAAGATAAATTATTGGTGAGTCATCCTCGATTCAAGGATAATTTCCACATGTCCCTTATGTCATAGTCTTTACTTTATTGTATTGTATGGGATTAGTCCCAACTGTTGTATACTCTAAAGTTTAGATGGTTCAAGTAGATGTTGTAAAGATTTAGTATTTTAAATGAAAGTCTTACGCTTGTGTAATGTTAATGAAAGAGTTTTTCATGTGTGAAGAAAGTTTTAAATTCTTACCTATTTTAGTATGTTTATTATGCAATGAATTATACGAGAGGCTTAGATGAGACTTCTTGAAGTCTCATTTGCCGTGTGACGATACAAGGATGCTCTAACTTCTAGGGTCTACTTGCGGGTCGTGACAAAGTTGGTATCAGAGCATAAGGTTTAGAGAATGTCTTAGTTGTCTTATGAACCACATCTCATAAAGTCTTATTTATAATGGGAAGAGCGCCACATTATAACTAGTACGCTATTGGGTGCTAGAAAAGTTTCACTTCTTCATTTGTCTAATCGTGCCTAAGAGCTTTGTATATGGTGTATTTCCCTTGTTTCCCTTATGTGTTTTTCCCTTGAGGGTGACTTTATAAAGTTTGGGTTGAGGGAGACAAAGATGAGATGTGACTTGTTAGATGAGGTATGATAGAAGGTGGTTTTGACGTTAAATTTGTTTGGTTACCTTTGAAGGGTAGTTAAGTTGGAGAAGAATGGTAAGGTATAGTGTGGGAATGTGAAGGAGTGGTTGTTGAGATAGTTTGAAGTTGTTTAAGACTCCAACCATAGGAAGGGAGGTGATGAGATTTAAAATACTAAAGGTGAGTTCTCCTAGTAAAGGGGATGTAAGGGTTAGATGATGAGAACTTTGAGAGTCTTTAGTATCTATGAGGTAGACCATGGTAAGAAAGTGTTATAATGGTTTAAGGTGCCTTGAGGGAGTTCCTTATAGTAATGTTATATTGACAATAGAATGATTTTCTCCTAAGTGGGGGATTATGGTGAAAAGTATGGTAGTTGGGAGTGAAGTACCCGTAACTTTTATTTATGTGTTTATTCAAGCCTAAAACAAATAGTTCTATGTAACTTGAATTTGTAGGAGTCTTTTGTTGAAGGAGAGTTCCCAACATTCTCCTTATGATATGCATGTTTTGATTGATGTTTTGTTTAATGAGAAAATGAGTATTCATATATGGTATCGTCCTCATGATTAATGTGCATCTAGCGTAGGTTGCTAATTGTTTCATATAGTTTAAGGTTGAGCATGTGGTTATATCAGAAAGATTTGTTAAGCATTTGTAAGGAATTTCTTAAGTGTTGCATTATTAGATTGTGAAGCTATGGTTATGTTTCAAGATGTGTTTATATGATGTTACCTTGCATATTAGCTTGTTTCTATCATGAATAACCTAAAAGTTGCAAAAATTCACTGTATAGCCACATAGTCAAGAGGTTCACAACACAACAAGAAAATAGAAGGCATTCTATAACTCATCATCCTACAAAACATACATGCTTCATTGCAAATAAAAATATAATTTATATTCATTATCATTCTCATATATATCAGTTCTAACCAAATTACAACAATTTTAGACCAAAGAATCAATTAGTCAAATTTTGAAAATCTTCGTAGTGAACTTGATTTTTTCTTCTTCTTGATTATGTGATATATGATATGGTCATGAGTTTCTAGTTGAATATCCATACTTGGAAGTGTTCGGAGAGTTGCAGGTGTCATTCGAGGACGAATGTTGTCATAGTGGGGAGATTGTAAGACCCCAAAAATGACCTAAGTGAAGCTAGAGCGTAACATGGTTTTTTTGAAGGTCTAAGTTCCTAAAATGGTTAATAATGTGGCTTTGAGGTAGTGTCTTAGAGTTCAGGTGCATTAGAAGTGAAATGTCAAAGGAAGACCAAGATGTTTGACGACTAAGTGACCTATGTACCTCATATGTGGTTTTATGTGAGTGATTCGTGAATTTATAACGTTCTTATATGATTTATTATAGTGTATATAGACAGTGTGTCAAGTTTCGTGAACTTTGGAGGTCAAACGTCCAAGAACGTCCATGACGTTTGAAAGGTTTCCCTTGAAATGACCTTGTGCGTCTATGTATGTTTTGTCAAGTTTTACGTGTTCGTTTTTTATGTAACTCATGTGGAAGGTCCTAAAACAGTATACGACCATATGTGGGTTTGAAACGTCTGGGTACGACTCCACATAGGACCCAAAAGGGGCCCTAAAGGAGGACCCCAACTTGGAGCACAACACTGCTAGGCCAGCCACACGCGACCAAAATTACGGCCAATCGACTAGGAACGGACCGTCGTTGGGTGGCGTCAATGGATCCTGAAGTATTGATCATTGAGGATCAGAATGATTAACCACGATACCCCATCGACGGGGCGTGGGTGAGACCACGGACCATCGGTGTTGGCGTCGATGGTGCTTGTGTTTCCGGCGAGCTTATCTGTTAACTTGAGGGGTGAAGTTGTAAATTCACCCCATAGCTTATAAAGTATGAGGACGGTTATTTCGTGAGTTTATGGGTATTTTATGAGTCATTAAACTCTCATTATAACCCTAACACCTACATCAAAACACATTTCCTCCAAAAGTTTCTCCAAAAACCTCTATGTGAGTTCAAGGTGAATATGGATCTTGAAGATGGTTCTTCAATTGAGTTTCTTCTTAAATTTTCATTGGTTTCTTCTAATAAGGTATGGTATTTCATTATCTAAGGCTTTGTATCGCCATACATCCAATTTCAAAGATGATTTTTGATGTTTTCAAAAAGATGAAAAAGTCCATTTTGTACTCTAAGTCTTGGGTTCTTCCGTAAATGGTTTTCAAACGTTAAGATATGATGTAATTGATGTATAATTTATGTTTTCCAATGAAATTCTCCATGAAACCTTGACCTTCACAAATCTCTCAAATTTGACTAAAATATGTGTTATGTGATCATACTTTAAGATGGATGTATTCATGTGTAAATTTTTATGGGCTTTTGATCATGTATAGATTATGCTTCATTGGTTTATAGGTTGTTTCAATTTGATCAACTGAATATTTTACATTATTAGATCTATTTAATATTAAGCTTATTGAGTTAATATTAACTTATGGCTTATGAATTCTCGTGTAATTTCACAAAGCCTTTTGACTTAATGCTTATGATTATGATGTAGTTTTCTATGGGCTAATGAATAAAGTAAGGATTGTATTCAATTTATGTCTAATTTGTCTTATATTGATAAATATATATTGAATTGATTTACATTTATTGAGCATTACAGTTTATGCATTGAATTTATGTTCATGGCCATGGGTAAAGGCATTATGGTATCGGATTGGATGATTAAGCCTTGAAATCGAAGTGGTAAGATATATTGGCGGTAAGCTTCCTTAATTCATTTATTTTTATGCAAATTAGAATACATTTATGTTGTAATTTGTATGGTCCACTTGTGGTGGCGGTGCTATGTGAATTGATGTGGCCTTGTCGGTGTTACTTTATGCAATATGATGATCATGTACTTGTCGGCACTACTTGAATTATCATGATTATTTGGATAGTTGATATTATGTGAACAATGATCCTATTTATCTATATGTGAAGGAATATGAATGTATGTGTTTTTGCTATGTATTTTAGGAAATCATGTAGACCATGACTATGTGCTTGTATGTGTAGTCTTAGGGATGATGCATGGTTGTTCCTACTTGACTATATGAGTCTATAATGGTTATATTAACGATTATATGGTAGTATATAGGATGACTTAAATATGATAATTGTTATTCCTAAGTGACTTAAGAATGACATGTGTTAAAGTCAAGTATGTGGTGTCTTGTCTTGGTTGAATTGTGTCACTTGCTCGATGCTTGTATGATAGTGAATATGTGATGTCTTGACTTAGGGTGCTAAAGTCTTTTAATCTTGAAAGTATGAATGATATGTGACATTGAATGATGGTAAGAGGGTCTTTTATGTGAAACACTGAACATAGTGGTAAGGTCGGGAATGTTGAAGTCGAAAGTCGTAATGACATCCTTCAAGTTAATGAATGATGGACTTAAGGTTAATTGTCTGGAACGCCATCATATTAATACACAGGAAAGTCATTATGAGATTCTTGTCGCCATTCGAAGGTAGCCCTAAGAGGACCTCTTTGGTAGGGTAAATGTGATTGGGTTATGAACTAGATATTGAACCCAATTATATGAACCTTTCATGTGAATTATTCAATGAGATTAAAGACTAGCACCGAGTGAGTATCGTAAGGGAATTAGTTCTAGTTAAGAATGAGACTAGAATACAAAGCACGCCCTTCATATTCCTTAACCATGTGCCTACTTGGGATGTCTCCAAGTTTTACCTTTGGAAAGTAGAACACCCTTATCAAAGTAGGTTAGAACTCTGGATTTCATGCTTTGCTACCATGTTCTATGTAGTTTATTGCCTATCCTCATCATATGGGATACCTACTAGCATTAGAGAAGTTTTATAAAGTTTAGGTGGTGGTATGGGACACTATCTAGACATTTCACAATACGCTTTGAAGATGTTAGTTGGTAGCCCTAGGTCTTGACCAACACCACTACTTGACTGTCCTCTATGTGATGAATGTCTCTTAATGAACTAATGAATTTAATGACTTAAGCTAATAAAGTATGTTAAATGATGTAGTACTTATCTAGAGTAATTAAGGGTTGTCTAGTTAACGTTTGAAGGGGGCATAGGATTTGTGACTTATTATCTTACCTATATAAGTCAAAAGGATGGCTCTAGTTAGGGAAGATGATATCTTATGTGGATATGACCCAAATGAGGAAGTCTTAAGAATTATTTAGTTAGTCTTGAAGAAGTCAATCATGGACGTTTTCTTCTTGATCTTCTTAAGTATGTCTTTTGATAGCCTTTGATGAGAAAATGTCATATTATCTATATGTAACAACCCTAAAAATTGATATACTAAGTGATACTTAATGTGTCAAGAATGCCTATGATTAGACCAAGGTTAACACGAATTGATGCGCGTAGAACCAAACTTTGTAACCCTTGCTAAATCCAAGCCAACTAACTTGGGGAGCTAGTTGAGCGAGGAAAGGTTGGGTCCAACCATGTAGGGCTCTCGAATTTAAATATTTACTCGGAAGAGTCTTTACCAGACTCAAAAAGAGGAAATTTTAGGTTTGGAGAGTCTAGGGGTAAAATGGTCTTTTTCTAGGCTAAGGGAAATATCTAAATTACCCTACATATATAATTAATTATTTATTAATAAGGTGGAGGGGCAATTTGGGGATATAGTGTCAAAATTGAGCTCTGATATATCGTGGTTTCACGGTATTTTTAATTCTTATTCCTTAAGTTTAGTGTGTGTCCAAAAGCCTTTTTTATTAATTTTTATGTTTCTCTTTATTTGTAGAAAATCTGTCTAAAGATGAACACGGAAGTTTTTGAGCAAGAAATGCAGAAAAGTACAACCTACGGAGCTTGTGACGGTCCGTCGTGCCTATGACGGTCCGTAGGTCGCATCGTAGTTAAGCTGATGAAGGAAGATGGGGAAGCCTTACCAAGTGTGGGGTTACGAATTGCGTGATGGACCGTCGTAGCCATGACAGTCTGTCCTGCTGATTCGTCGTGATGATCAGAGATGTATTCCCAGTACCCAAATTCCAAGAGTTCAAGTGTTATGGAACGAAGCCCTTCGACGGACCGTTGTGCCTGTGACGATTCGTCTGACCTGCCGTCGAGGGTAATTAAGAGAGCAGCAGAAGAATTTGCAAAGTATGGGACGACGGAGTCCATGATGGCCCGTCATGACCACGACGACCCATCGCGAGGTCCGTCAACCCAGCCGAATTTTTACAGATTTCCAATAAATAGAGTCTTTCTTTGATTAGGTTTTTGTTTTTTATAAATAGTTCGAAAAACCTTGTTTTTGGGTTCAGAATCTTGGTTATTAGACACTTTTATGTTAGATTCTTTGTGAGGAGATTATTTTGATTATTACGCTTTGGTTTATTACACTTTTCTCTGGAGTTGATAGTTGGTGAATTTGTTGATTAATCAAGTAAATTTCTGGATTTATTCTTTCTCATCGAAGTAAGTGCATGAATTCTTCTATCATATATATATATATATATATATATATATATATATATATATATATATATATATATATATATATATATATATATATATATATATATATATATATATATATATATATATATATATATATATATATATATATATATATATATATATATATATATATATATATATATATATATATATATATATATATATATATATATATATATATATATATATATATATATATATATATATATATATATATATATATATATATATATATATATATATATATATATATATATATATATATATATATATATATATATATATATATATATATATATATATATATATATATATATATATATATATATATATATATATATATATATATATATATATATATATATATATATATATATATATATATATATATATATATATATATATATATATATATATATATATATATATATATATATATATATATATATATATATATATATATATATATATATATATATATATATATATATATATATATATATATATATATATATATATATATATATATATATATATATATATATATATATATATATATATATATATATATATATATATATATATATATATATATATATATATATATATATATATATATATATATATATATATATATATATATATATATATATATATATATATATATATATATATATATATATATATATATATATATATATATATATATATATATATATATATATATATATATATATATATATATATATATATATATATATATATATATATATATATATATATATATATATATATATATATATATATATATATATATATATATATATATATATATATATATATATATATATATATATATATATATATATATATATATATATATATATATATATATATATATATATATATATATATATATATATATATATATATATATATATATATATATATATATATATATATATATATATATATATATATATATATATATATATATATATATATATATATATATATATATATATATATATATATATATATATATATATATATATATATATATATATATATATATATATATATATATATATATATATATATATATATATATATATATATATATATATATATATATATATATATATATATATATATATATATATATATATATATATATATATATATATATATATATATATATATATATATATATATATATATATATATATATATATATATATATATATATATATATATATATATATATATATATATATATATATATATATATATATATATATATATATATATATATATATATATATATATATATATATATATATATATATATATATATATATATATATATATATATATATATATATATATATATATATATATATATATATATATATATATATATATATATATATATATATATATATATATATATATATATATATATATATATATATATATATATATATATATATATATATATATATATATATATATATATATATATATATATATATATATATATATATATATATATATATATATATATATATATATATATATATATATATATATATATATATATATATATATATATATATATATATATATATATATATATATATATATATATATATATATATATATATATATATATATATATATATATATATATATATATATATATATATATATATATATATATATATATATATATATATATATATATATATATATATATATATATATATATATATATATATATATATATATATATATATATATATATATATATATATATATATATATATATATATATATATATATATATATATATATATATATATATATATATATATATATATATATATATATATATATATATATATATATATATATATATATATATATATATATATATATATATATATATATATATATATATATATATATATATATATATATATATATATATATATATATATATATATATATATATATATATATATATATATATATATATATATATATATATATATATATATATATATATATATATATATATATATATATATATATATATATATATATATATATATATATATATATATATATATATATATATATATATATATATATATATATATATATATATATATATATATATATATATATATATATATATATATATATATATATATATATATATATATATATATATATATATATATATATATATATATATATATATATATATATATATATATATATATATATATATATATATATATATATATATATATATATATATATATATATATATATATATATATATATATATATATATATATATATATATATATATATATATATATATATATATATATATATATATATATATATATATATATATATATATATATATATATATATATATATATATATATATATATATATATATATATATATATATATATATATATATATATATATATATATATATATATATATATATATATATATATATATATATATATATATATATATATATATATATATATATATATATATATATATATATATATATATATATATATATATATATATATATATATATATATATATATATATATATATATATATATATATATATATATATATATATATATATATATATATATATATATATATATATATATATATATATATATATATATATATATATATATATATATATATATATATATATATATATATATATATATATATATATATATATATATATATATATATATATATATATATATATATATATATATATATATATATATATATATATATATATATATATATATATATATATATATATATATATATATATATATATATATATATATATATATATATATATATATATATATATATATATATATATATATATATATATATATATATATATATATATATATATATATATATATATATATATATATATATATATATATATATATATATATATATATATATATATATATATATATATATATATATATATATATATATATATATATATATATATATATATATATATATATATATATATATATATATATATATATATATATATATATATATATATATATATATATATATATATATATATATATATATATATATATATATATATATATATATATATATATATATATATATATATATATATATATATATATATATATATATATATATATATATATATATATATATATATATATATATATATATATATATATATATATATATATATATATATATATATATATATATATATATATATATATATATATATATATATATATATATATATATATATATATATATATATATATATATATATATATATATATATATATATATATATATATATATATATATATATATATATATATATATATATATATATATATATATATATATATATATATATATATATATATATATATATATATATATATATATATATATATATATATATATATATATATATATATATATATATATATATATATATATATATATATATATATATATATATATATATATATATATATATATATATATATATATATATATATATATATATATATATATATATATATATATATATATATATATATATATATATATATATATATATATATATATATATATATATATATATATATATATATATATATATATATATATATATATATATATATATATATATATATATATATATATATATATATATATATATATATATATATATATATATATATATATATATATATATATATATATATATATATATATATATATATATATATATATATATATATATATATATATATATATATATATATATATATATATATATATATATATATATATATATATATATATATATATATATATATATATATATATATATATATATATATATATATATATATATATATATATATATATATATATATATATATATATATATATATATATATATATATATATATATATATATATATATATATATATATATATATATATATATATATATATATATATATATATATATATATATATATATATATATATATATATATATATATATATATATATATATATATATATATATATATATATATATATATATATATATATATATATATATATATATATATATATATATATATATATATATATATATATATATATATATATATATATATATATATATATATATATATATATATATATATATATATATATATATATATATATATATATATATATATATATATATATGAATATTGTGATTATGACTATGGGTAACTAAACTCCATAACTAGGGTTGTGGGAAACATAGGCGAATAATGAGGCAAAACCTAATTAAAATAACAATTCTAGAATAGTGTCTTGCATATATTGATAATTCATTCGCTTAGACGTCTTTTTAACGGATGGACAACGTAAGAACTCGCCTTAATGCTACTTGACGGACATAGGAGGTAGATAATAGAAAAATAATTATCAACATATATTTAGTGTATACTATCGAATAGGATATATTGATGGGTACGAGGTAATAACTAAGTCAAATATCGACTACAATGCTTAATATGAGGTAAAGGTAAGGGTTAGTATAGCAACACACGTAGCTGGACCAAGGTGCGGAGTGAAATTTTGTAGATGTCGGACCAAGGATTTAGAAATATATAACTTATCACTTTGCATGCAAGATATTACGAAAAAATTGTTATTGTTAGAATTATCAAGTTAGGAACCTGTGGGGAACAGGTAAACCCTAGTTACTTTTACTACCTGATTAAACTCCAACATTTGAATCTGTTAGTTGTCTACTTTGGTTTAGCTAATTATTTTCATTCATTTAGATATAAAACCCCCTGTCTTTGCTTTCCCAGGAAATAATTGACTAAATAATAGTAATAATAGATTGAAGTTAAGTTTGAACTATTTTCCTCGTGGGAACGACCCCAACCTCATTAATTGGGTTCTTTACTTGATAGGACCACTTTACTTCTTATTTGTGAAGTAAGTTTGAGTGTATCAAGCTCTTGAAGTGAAGTCTCGCTTTACCCGGGTTCGAACCTAGGTGGAAGCAATGAATTAATGTGATTTTTATTTAAGCTATCGAATTCATATAATTAATTAATAATTATTATTCATTGGATGATTTAAAATAAATTAAAAATCAGATTTTTAATAATTAAGAAAACCTTATTTGACTAAGTCCTAAACTAGACTTCTAAGCCTAATATAACTCCTACTCTGTCTCACGTTTATCTCTACATTCACACGCTCAATCTCTCTTCCTCTTTCAGACAAAATTTCTCTGCCAAAATAAGATACAAAAGCAGAAAAATAAACCAAGTTCTTCACACTTGAAGAACTCACACCAAATCACAAGAAAATAAACATCAATCGCACCCTAGGCTAAGGGAGGTTGTCATTCGAGTGGAGTTGATACAGAGGAGGTCTAGACGTGTTCTTTGGTGAATGTTTTGGGAAGAAATTCAATATTTTAACGTCAAAAAGTTATGGGTTTTCTTCCCTCTTGGTCCCTTTCCCAAGAGGCCCCCTAAGATTCAGTCAAATCTAATTTAAAAACTACGATTGTTCCCGTTGCATGTCCCTGTAACTAGCTCCCGTTTATTCGTAGGTTGGGTATGTTTGCTGGAATATATTAGGCATGTAATGTGTTTTCATGTTGAATATGTTCATGACTATTGTTTGGAATCGTATGAATGACAACCGATGTTTTTCCGAAAAGATGTTTATGTGTGTACAATATAGTCGTGACTCCTTTGGTTTGATGTTCAACAATAACAAGTTATGGTTGTGTTCTTACGTGCGCAAACGTATATAAATCGTGATGTTCATAAGTTATGTAAATATGCTGATTTGATTGCAATTCTTTATAGAATGATATCTTGAAAATGCACCTACATAACTCACTAAAAACTACTTAAAACGTCTAAACATTTAATGTGAAAGAAGTGAGAAATTAGGCAGCAAAAGTTTCCATCTGCTTGTTAATAACTTTCGACCAAGCTAAGGAGAATTTCATCGTATGAAAAAATTAACTAAAACATGTGACATCACTGGGGATTGAACACGTGACCTCAACATGTTGAAAATCAATGAAATAAAATAAGAAAAAGGGAATGTGGCATGTGGGACTCGAACCTATGACCTTTGCTGATAAATGAAAAAGAAAAGAAATGAGAGGAGTGGGATTCGAACCCAAAACCTCTCAGGCAGTAAAGGAGAAAGGAAAAATGAAAAAAAAAAAAAAGAAAGTGAGGAGTGGGATTCAAAGCCACGACCTCTTATTAAGATTTAAGAAGAATTAAAAATGCAAATAAAAGAAATGTGAGGCGTGGGAATTGAACCCACGACCTCTAGGCAGTAAAGGAGAATTACAATAAATATAAAGTGAGGCTGTGGGGATATTATCCCACAACCTCATTGTCAATGCGAGATATTCAAGGATAAATAAATACACAAATAAAAGGGGTTGTGGGGGTTCGAACCCACAACCCCTCGGCCAAAACGAGAGAGTTAAAAGAAAAAAATTAAAAGAAAATGAGGTTGTGGGGTTTCGATACCACATTCTCTCAATCCCATTGAGCGAAAAATGAAGCAAAAAACTGAGGGAAAAATAAAATGAAGGTGGTTGGGCTCGATCTAGGGTCCAAATGTCATAAGGACTATAAATAAAAACAATAAAAAATGTAAGAGTTGTCCAAGGGATTGGAACTTGGGTTCCCTCTCCCAAATATCCGTATTGATACATAAATCATACATGAATTAAATGTTCAAGAATAATGCCACCTACTTAGATCAAAATCGAGATCTTGGCATACATACAAGATACATAAGTCTTGTACCACATAATCTTAAAAAGATATGAGTCACCTAACGAACTATGAATGAAGCCTCATGGCTTGTATGTACAGACCCATAAGTCTAGCATACGTTTAAAAATAAGTAATATAAGATGTATGTAATGAAATGAAGTAACCCTAGATGGGTTAAGCACGGGTGTAAAACAACTAAATGGCCAAGTGCATTGGCATATGATGAAATAATTATTGTGTAATGAAATGATGAAACCCTAGAAGGGTTAAGTAAGAGTAACACACAAATGGCCAAGTGCATTGGCATATGATGAAATGAACATTCACGTAAAAAGGGGTGAGTAATTATGAAGAGCAATTGTGCTAATGTAAATGAATGTGGTGACAACATGATATGAGGCTAATGTAAAAGTTGAGAGCAATCTAGAATGAGCCTAAGTAAATGTTACCAAAACGTACTCACCTATGAGAGTGTAAGTTAATGAAGAGACCAGTCTCTATGAACACTCTAATGAAAGTATTGAGATTAACACATTTAATACTATTAATGAGATGAGAAATCATCTATTGAGCTATGATGTCCTCATACTAGAAGTCAGCTTCCATGACGTATGAGTTTAATGTAATGGAACTTTATACTGAGCACCGATAGACTAGCTATGTGCAGTGATGCCTTCTTTTGGGAAGGGCGGAGGTCATGTAACTCGCATGAGATGAGACTGTCCGGCATGCCGGTTATGGTCTCCTAGTCTTCAAACTTATACTGCAAATATAGGGATCTGGCGGGGTTCAATTCCCATGTACGCTAGCATGTTTTGGGTCACTTTGGCCGGTGATTCCACCTCTTTTCGGTGTGGGGTTTCATCACACTGGACTTCATGAAACCCACATGATCTATGTCGGTCAAAGTTAAAGTTCCCAATGAATGAATGAGCCCAGTCTCAAATGATGCACATAATGAAATGAATGATACCAAAGGTGTTAGGACAGGATAATCAAGAGGTGAGTAAGATTCAACTAATTACATTAGGTCATTCTTGGTGATTGCACAACAAACCCGATGAAAGTATTAAACTACATCCTAGGTATAGCTATTGTTTACACTCGCCCATGAATGAAATGAAATGAAGTACGTATGAATGAATGAAGCAGACTATGTGTTTGCAAAAGCACACTCCCTAGTTGAGGTCCCATATGTTGAGCCCTAATTTTGGAAAGTCCTAACGTCAAAATCATGATCCCAAGGTCACACGGTATATGAAAGAATTATATGAACTACGTGATATGATATGTGAAATATGTTATGTACTCTTTACAAAATGATAAGTTTGATGATGCATGTTACACTCATGGCATGACTTTCCAAATCTAAATTTTTTAGATACATTGTCTTTTCTAATCAAAACTTGGCAAGTCCACTGACTTGACTTTCCATAAAATATGTTGTAATGAAATATCTATAATTTATAATGCATGTCCTTGGTGTCTGCTTGCATAATCCCATACAACTCTATATTTTTAGGTGCAGGCACAGATGGACGCTAGAGCTTACAGGTTGACGTTGCAGCTATCCGGACGTGGATTTTTCATCCGGGCTTGGTAGTCCCTCATGCTTTCAAAGATGTCTACCGTTATTATCTAGCTTAGATGTAGGCTTTAGCTAGTGCAGCATGTTCCACTAGTGTTTCTTTCCGCTTTTTTTCAGACATTGTTTTGGTGCCATTTTGGAAAGTATACATTTAATGCTATATTAAACAATTTCTTTCATTTAATAATATTAATGTTAGATGGTTGATTGTGAACAATTATGAATCCAATAGAATGTTTAGTATGTATGTTAAGAAGCAAACAGTTTCAAATTTTCCGCTAAAAATAACCGAGACGAAGTAAGAATGACGTAAGTAGGCTTGTTTCCGACCTCTGAGAGGTCAACGACGCCGGTCTCGTCTGTGGTCTATACTCCGATCATGACACTATATGTTTATATGTTTGATGTCTTGTAAGTGTGTATATGACTCATAAAAAGTAGTCTTGAGGAGCATTTAGGCATGCCTAGAGAGTTTGTATGGGCGGTCTGTCTTTTTGTTGCTTAAGTGAGTCTTAGGATAGCTTTAAGTGGGATAGTTACCTGCTAGAAGATGTCTAAAGTGAAGTGAAGGGACTTCACTGTAACTGTTAAATGAGTTCACTATACAGTCAAGTTAGTTCACTAGAAAGTGTTACTAAAATGTGACTATTTGCTTAAATGATTTCTTATGTATTTCTAAGTTGTTAAATGTTGTTCTTATGCTTATAGCATGATGTTTTAATAGAAATTAATGAAAAACATGTTATTTACTAAATGTCCCGTTTTCATTATTTTTGTATGGCTCCATACCTAGTGCATCTAATGTGCTAACCCCTTCTTTTCTCTTTTTGACTAAAGTGTTGGGAATTGGAAGTCTTGAATTACCATGGAGTTTGGACAGGTTTGTAAAGCTTGAAGATGATTTATTGGTGAGTCCTCATCGGTTCGAGGATAATATCCACATGTCCCTTATGTCATAGTCTTTACTTTATTGTCTTGTATGGGATAAGTCCCAAGTGTTGTATACTTTAAAGTTTAGATGGTTCAAGTAGATGTTGTAAAGATTTAATGTTTTAAATGAATGTCTTCCGCTTGTATAATATTTATGAAAGAGTTTTACGTGTGTGAAGAAAGTTTTAAATACTTACCTATTTTAATATATTTATTATGCAGTGAATGAAACCAGAGGCTTATATGAGAGTTCTTGAAGTCTCATTTGCCGTGTGACGACACAAGGATGCTCTAAATTCTAGGGTGTAGTTGTGGGTCGTGACATGTAGTTAGCCAATTTATAAGATAGACAACTTGTTGCCAGGCCAAAATCCTGAAGTGTGATGGTAAAGACTCTTGATGCAGTAAGGTTCTAGCAGTTTCAATAACATGACTGTGTCGTTTTTCGACAATAGCAACTCATTGTGGAGTATATGGGGGTGACACTAGTGTTCTATGCGATGCCTTTTGAGATGGGTCTTTAAACTCTGAAATTCTCCACCACCATCTGTGTAAAAAGATTGAATTTTGGTGTTAAACCTCCGTTCAAGTAATGGATGCAAATTTTGAAAAACATCAAGAGTTTCATATTTTGATTTTAAAGTAAACAGTCACATGTATTTTCAAAATTGATCAACAAATAGCACATACTATCTTCTTTTATCAATTGAAAAAACAAGTGATGGACCCCATAAATCGTTAAAAAGGATTTGTAGGGGCTTATTACTTTGCAATGAATTTTCTTAGAAAGTCAACCTATGCATTTTGTTTAGAATAACAAGAATTACAAGTGGAACTAGATTTAGGATCTAAAACAAGAATGGCAAAATTATTCAAGATAGTATCCAAAACGCGATGATTAGGATTACCTAAACGTCGATGTCACAGGGTAATTGGAACAACCACATTGAATTGTGGAGACCGATGTGTACAGACGGGTGGCCACTCATACAACCCATCTTTATTCTTCCCTCGAACTAGAGGTGCGCCCGCATTAAGATCCTTCACAAGATAATGGAAAGGAAAAATTTTCAATAGAGGAATGATTATCAAGACAAAACTGAGAAACAAAAATAAGATTAGTATTTATGAGAGAGGAGCATAAGGTATTGAGAAGTTCGAAATGACGATTTTATGCACTTATGTTAGCGTTACCGGTTTGGTATCTTGTAATGGTGTGACCATTGCCCATAGTGATCTCTTCACTGCCATGGTAGTCATGTACAGTGTCTACGTTTTGAGCATCAGATGTAATATAATGAGTGGCTCCACTATCCACGATCCAAGGGGTTTGTTGAGGAGGAAAGTGACCAACAATGTTTGCCCGAGCTTGCAGATGGTGAGGGGATTGTGATTTGCAGACCATAGCAGAATGACCTTTGCGATCACATAATTGACAACAAAGATTCTTGTTAAAGGGTTGATGCTGCTTGTTTCTTTGTGGGCGATATGGTTGTGCCTGCCATTGCTGATTGTTGGGAGGAGTGTTCGCACCTTCATGGTGATTGCGAGAGTAATTATTGTTACCTTGGAAAGAAGGAGTTGAGCTGGTCTTTTGTGCTACAACATAAGTGCTATTAGTTGATAGCAGCTTCTTGTCGTCCTCATACTTCAAGAAAATCTCGTGATCCAAAAGTTTTTGCAAAACTCCTCATAGGAAATTGTTGAATCTCGAGCACGAATAGGGGAAGAGAGTTCTCAAAATTCAGATCCAAGACCACTGAGAATTTTAACAATGAGTTTCGGATTCAATATAGGTGCACTAGCAGTTGCAAGTTCATCATAAAGTGATCGAATTTGAAGGAGATAATTTTCCACTGGACGAGTGTCTTTAGTGAGGCGATCCAGTCGGTCTCGCAAGATGAAAATTCTTGTTTAAGATTTGTTCGCATGGGCAGTATGCAGAGAATCCCATGAATCTTTGGCTTAGATTGCAACAGCAACAGTGGGGGCAAGTGTAGCATCAACATAGGCCAAGATAACATTTTGAATTAACTGATCTTGGCGGTACCAAAAAACGAACTCAAGGTTAGCAATATCTTGATTGTTTTGAGAGATGGTAAGAGTGGGGGTAGGGATGGAGCCATCGAGATGCCCATAGACATTGTGACCATGCATTAGCATTGAAACGTAAGCTTTCCACAGGGAGAAATTATGACTGCCAGTTAATTTTATGAGCATTTGGGTCATAGGATTGAATTGCACAATAGTGATGGCGTTATTGACTCCAACAGCATTGGTCACATAAGTATTGGAGGCCATTTAGACTACTTAAGAGGAAAAGAAAAGGATCAACTTGTTGGAGTTTAGAAGCGCTCTGATACCGTAAAGAAACGAGAGCAAAGATGGGAAAATTATGTCGTTTATTATTAACCATATGCCTGCTATATAAAGAATTTATACAAGACCTAGAAAAGATAAAGACTATTAACAGATTCTTGAGGATAAGGAGTAAGAAAATAGAATTCTAAAACAGTGAGGAGTGTCATTTGTTATTACCATGAGGATATCCCAAAAGCACACATGACACAACTCTAGGTTTAAACTTTTCCCTATGAACTGAAAGAGTAGAAGCAAAACACAAACAACCAAAACACTTAAGACTTTGATAATTTGGTTTAGACTTAAAAAGAATCTCATAAGGTGTTTTGTATTTGATAAATTTTGAAGGAAACCTATTAATCAAATAGGTTATTGTTAAAAGACAATCACCCCAAAACTTGATAGGTAAATGCGATTGAAAAAGAAGCGCTCTAGACGTTTCTAATAGATGCCTATGTTTCCTTTCTACAACTCCATTTTGTTATAGAGTGGAAATACAAGTTGTTTGGTGAATGATTCCCTGAGATGACAAAAATTCAGATTGCAGTTTCAAGTTCCTAATTCAAAAGCATTATCTGATCTTATTTTCTGGACTTTAGTGCAAACTTCCTCTCTATCATGATTAGATAAGATTTACATACCGTAAAAGATTTTTATTTTGAAGATAGTAAGAAAGTCCATGTTCCTCTACTTAAATCATCTACTATAGTGATAAAATATCTAAATTGTCATGAGTAAGATTGTTGTAACCAATTATCTACATGAATTAATTCAAAAATAGATTTTGTAGAAATAGAACTAAGGGACAAGGGAGTTTGGACTGTCTATCCATTGGACAAATAATACATGGAGTTTGAAAATTTGAACAATGAGATACTAGAAAAGACATAATTTTTTTCATATTGATTAAAGGCATATGACCGACTCTATAATGTTGTAGCCTCTCTTCTACATTTGAAACAGGAACAGTGAAACTAGACTTCAAAATATGAACAGGATTGGCAACACAGTGCCTTCTTTGAACTAAAACTTGAATAGAAATAAAACTATGCCTAGAAGTTGCAACTTTAGACTTCGATTTTATAATGTAGAGTCCACCTTTTTCTTCACCAATCTCCAATGATTGCTTCATTGAAGGGCCCTGTAGAAATCAAGAATCAGGAGAGAAGAGATTATGTCGATTAGGTTATTACACAACTTGTGGACAGACATAAGATTGAATTTAAAATATGGAATATAGAGAACATTTTGAAAGATTAAATATTGTTGAAGGCTAACAGAACAATAAATGTGTGACCTTAACTTTGTGAGAATTGGGAAGTGTCACCATGATTGGATTTCCTAATGGCTTAAAATTTGAAAGAAGATGCTTGTTAAAATTCATTTGTTCAGATGCACCACTGTCAAATATCCAAGGATTCGTGTCTATTTTAACAAAAAATGCATAAGGATTGAAAAACCTTTTCATACCAGCTCAATTGGCACTCATGGTGGCTTCAACATTGTTATCACTTTGATGTCCGGTTTTGAATTGTTGAAGTAATTGCAAAAGTTGTCCTATGTTCTCCGGAGTTAGAGTTTTTCCGTTTGAGAACCCAGTACCCCCTTGATCAGCCTTATCCGCAGTGCGGCACACATTGTTATCCCGAGGTTAAAATTTCCTTTGGTTTGTGAACTTGAAATCAGGGGGAAATCCATGAATCCTTTATCATTTGTCAAGGTTACGACCAGGCTTTGTGCAATATGCACATGTGCTCGAATTCTTCTTTGATTCAACAGATCCCGTTATTTTTTTGAAACTGGGATAGTTTCTATTTCCTCCTGATTGATTATTACGATAGAAGATGTAGAATCCCATAGATAGATAGGAAATGTATTGATTTCTAGTTTCTTCTTATCTTGGATAACCAAGGAATAAGCCTTTCCAATAGTGGGAAAGGGGATGACAACAAAATATTGCTAGTTACATCAATAAAAGACTAATTCAGCCCCATCAGGAATTGTGACAGCCTTTCATCTTGATGGGCCTTCATAAGTTTTGTCTTAGCCCCATAATTTCACACACAAACACAAACAGAAAAAGTGTTTGACACATATAGTTCATCCCATAAACTCTTCATTTTAGTGAAATAACTTGATATACTAGAGTTACTTTGCACCACAACATTTAGTTTTTTTTTAAATGGATCAATTTTACACCATTTGTCTAAACAAATATATCTTCTAGGTCGCTCCAGAGTTCTTTGTCGCTTTGGGAGTAAAGCACAGATTCAGCTATCTCTTTAGATAAAGAGTTTAAAATCCACGAAAGAATCTTGTCATTGCAGCGTGACCATGCCTTTTGAAGAACCAAATCTGCAATTGGAATCGGTGAAGCCAAGTTTGTTTTTGGCAGAGAGCGCAATTATAACTGCCCTTCTTAATCCACCATAGCTTTTCACATCAAACACTTGGAAACGAGATTCATCCCTCGATAATAAGAGGGATGCATTTAGTAAGAATGAGATGAATCGATGATATTATTTCCAGCAGAAAGGGTGGCTGGAGTGCTTTCAACAATTGGATCAGAAGCAGAAGACTCGGGTGCCATTGCAGAGAAGATCAAGGAAAGAGAAAATGAAACAAGGATATTTGGAAAATTCGAAACCTACTCGGATACCATAAAAGAATAGCAAGAAATTGAATGAAAGAAAATTATCTTTTCTGTGTGTTTTACATCACTCTACATATGCATATTTATAAAACTCACAAAATAGGTGACCAATAAACTCGTAAAGATAATAGAGAACCTGACTGGCCAACTAAGAAATGTGTCCTACTTTATGTAACCAACTAAGTGTCCTACATCTAAAACCTAAAATTTTAATTATAAGGAATAAAATATATATATATATGATTGATCTTTCAGAAACATAAACGTCTGTCTTCTTCGTCGTAACTGTTTCACCATTATTTACACCAACATTAAATAATATAATAAGGAAATTTATTGTGTAATGAAGAGGAAAAAATTACAATCTCCCTACACTAGAATGTAGTAAAAAAAGTTTTAGGACTATATAATTAATGAAATTCTCCTGTATACTTTTCAAGTAAAGAATAAAAAATAATCTAACCGAAAATGATCAAATATAGTAAAGATAGTTTTTCTATATTTTTTTATAAATAATCAATAGCTTCATAATCTCTTCACCTATATAATGTAGATAAAGCATTATGATTTTGCACTCACTATTTAAAACAACTTATGTTAAGTAAAATGAATCCTTACTCAATCTCTTTCACAAAATTTCTTGCTTTGGTTTTGATAATTGTTTCTTTCAAAAGTGGGTATCAAGATCTTTAATCCCCATTGAAGATTATGATCCCCAAAGAGCAAGTCATTGTCATAATAATGGTGAATATTGGGTTTGTCCATCCCGTAAAGGAAAACATGTATCTAATACGCTAAAGAAAGGATCAATCAATACAGACAAATTACCTATTACATTCGAGCATGATTCTCCAACTAGGCAACATATTCCAAGGAGGCAACCTGTTCAAAGGTGGCATAAAATACCACCACCACCAAAAGAAGAGTAAATTAAACCATACATGTTATAAAAATAATGTATTTCCATCTTCAATATGATGGTTTGAGGGATAATTGGTGAATTTCAATTTCAATAATAAAATCTTTCTTTCTCCCTTTCTATCTTTTTTATTATTATTCCAAAAACATCCTTTATTTTGACCCTACCAATCAATTTCAGCTGAATGAATAATAATTTTATTCAAGTTAAATTAAACTTATGCACTAATGGCAATGGTGTGGAGGTTTAATTCATACATTATCACAACAAAAAAATAATTTTTAGACACAATAAATATTGACTTTAATAAAGAGTGTTAAATTCTTTACCAACATTAATTGAGTGTCATTAGAATCAATGTATCTAGAGACTTTAAAGACATATACCAATAGTGCTAATTGTCGCTATTAATTTCCACTAATGATCATGTATGATGTAGTGTATTGATAAGTCCACAATTTGGACACATTTAGGGCTGCATTTTGGCACATTTAGTGTACTAAAATGCATATTTGTCTCAATAACTGATGAAAAACCTTATGTTTTAGGTATTTAGACCTGTTGAAAAAACATGGACACCTTTGATCAAAATGGAACAAGGAAATCGGAAAAATGAAGAAAAGACGGTTTGAGGAACGCCTAGACCATTAGTTGAGTCGCCAAATGGTCTCGTCCTCGTCCACTGTTCAATCGTGCTAAGACCTTAATTAGAGAATTAAGTCCAAGATCAAAAGGAGTAGTCTGCGTGTCACCGAATAGTTACGTGAAGCTGTAGTATATTGTCTAATGTTATAGAATTCAAAGATGTTGAAGGAAAAAGCAAGACAACAATGAAATAAACCTAATGTCAGAGCGCCGTGTTGACCGTCGATCACATCTAACTTGGTCGAGTGGTCCTTTGCAGCATAAATTTTCAAAAACTATAAATACTCGTTGAGAATAGCAATTAGAAATATTATTTTAGACTTTAGACATTATCTTTTCAGATATTTCTAATTTCTAGTTCTTAGAATTTTTGGGATACTTTGTTCTTGAGATCTGAATATTTGAAGGTTTCCAACTCCATGAAATTGGAAGTGGGTCTTGAATAATATTCATTTTTGACATGTGTAAAGACATTTCCAATCGTACCCACTTGATGGAAACAGTTTTCGGTATCGAATTCTATATCTTTACTATATCTACCTAAAACGACAATTCTTGGGGTTAGATTATGTAAATATTAGTTCAATTTATTGTTGGGTCTTGCTATTTAATAGAGAATTTGTTGTTTAAATGTGATTTCATTTCGTAGTTTTTTATGAACATAATGGGATTGTAGTTGCAAATATGATTTCATCTTAGTGTCTTTGGCTTGGTTGTGAGAGGTCTAAAACTACAAAATCAATATATATCATGTGTTTATTGGGTTGAATTGGCTTCATCTTGGAAGAGTGAATCCTAAATCCCCTCCCGCACTTTCACATCGAGAGACTGAATGGGCTATGGTGAATGAGGGGCATAATTGCGGCAAATCAGTGTTCGAGAGAAACCAATTTGAATTAGAGTAAGTTGTTCGAGAGAGAATTTACCCCTACTAAAGTCTAGCTTAGTCACAAATATAGCGCGATTTACTATCAATAACATGTAGTAAGTTGCTTATTTTAGCTCATATTCCTATCACATCCAAAGAATCTCGTCTCCATATTCATATCTCTATTCTTGCTATTTTAGCTTATAACTGCTCACAACTCCCATTTGATAATTTACACTTGTGTCACCCCTTTGATATATTAGTTTTTTAATCCTAAATGTGTTTTAAATATGACTAATTTGAACTAATTTTTACTTGGCTTATTATTATCATAACAACTCCTATGCAATTCGACCCCAACTAACTTTGTTCGGTTATATTACGGAGTGATGACCATCGACACTTAAAATTGGATGAAATGTTCTGATACATCAAGTTAAAATGGCGCCGTTGCCGAGGAGTGTTGTTATTTGAGAATTTTTGTTTAACTTGAATTGTTTTCTAGTTAGTTATAGTCGAACTTACTTTACTTTTCATTTTTTTTGCTTTTTTGTGTTGAAAATAGGAAGTATGAGGGTTAATCGAAGCCAAATAGGCCTGCAAGATTACAACGGAAACTTCAACAATATAATGAGTCTTATGCTAATGACCCCATTTAATGGGAGGTATTGGTGCGATTCACTTACTATCAGCCGAAAGGAATGCAGTGTTCCACATCATTAGCACCATGTGGCAACCGTTGCAACTAAAGGGACTTTTCAGTGGGTTGGCCCGTGAGGATCCTTATGAACATCTTCGAAACTTCGTGGATCTATGTGGACCATTCTTTTTCAAGAACATCTCCTAAGAGTTGGTCTCGTTGAGGTTGCTTCCATTCCTTTTGATGGCAGAAGCTTGCAAGTGGCTATCTAAGTCGTCACGTGACTCAATCACTTCATGGAAGGATTTGGTTACTGCACTTTCCTCATTCGAAGATGATGACTCTTCACGACAACATCCAAATTTTAAGCATTTTGAGGATGAGCCAATTCATGTGACTTGGCTTCAAGAAGTTTTTGTTATAATTCCGAATCCATGGCTTACCTGAAAAATGTATTGCTACAATACATTTTACCAGAGTCTTGACCGGTAAACAAGGGTGTCGTAGACCAACTCTCTCTGGGAGGTTTAATTTAGCAGTCTAATGTAATAGTGACGCAACTATTGAATTGAATGACCAATTTCAATAGGGTCTGGCATACTCGTGAAGATCAGGTATCTCCCTTTTCCTTCAAATCGACCAAGGAGAAGATGGCGAAAGATTAAGAAAAAGACCAGAATATGGCCAAGATCAAGACACACCTTGACATTTTTTAAAATAATGTCATGGGAGCTGGTGCTTGAGTACTCAATGTTGTGGGTGATGGGTGTCCTCATTCGGATGAATCCCAATTTGAGGCCTTGTATATAGAAGTGGTAATTTTTTAACCAACAAAAGGGCTGGTTATCGTTCAAACTACCCGAGGAAGGGTGGTTACCAAGGCTAGAATATAAATGGATGAAAAGATCAAGATCGTGAATGGAGGGATCAAAATCCCTATTGGAAGGAGGGGGAGAAGGATAGGTATGTGATTCTTCTCGAATGTCAAAAGCCAAAGGAATTGAGTAAGGTCTAAGAATATGCTCTCACTAATCGTGAAAAAAGTTGAGGGGTCAGATAATATTTTGAAAGAAGATGTGTCGACCCTTAGCTAGACTTTCACCTTTCATTATTTCTCGATAAAGCTGTTAAAAACCCAAATGAGCCAGATTTCATCTCATTTGAATCCGCGACAACAAGGGGGATTGCCTAGGTACAGTATGGCAAACCCCAAGAATGTATATCAAAAGTGGACTTGCGTTGTGCCACGATGTTAACTAATGAATTTTTTTGGGAGTCAACCCAAAATCCTTTTTTTTCCTTTATGAAAGTATTAAAAATAATGGTGTGTTCGTTGTGCATGATGAAGAGTGGCAAATGTTAGTAAAGAAGGAGATTGGCGAGCAAAAAGGTCAAGTCGATGCATCGCCAAAGATTTCAGTTACCCTAACCTAGACAGTCATTGGACTCAAGACACCTTTAAGGTATAGTCTGTAAGACTTGGAGTGCCGAAGAAATTATTGGAAACAGCTGACTCTATCGATGATCTCGAGCCTAACAACCGTTTGGACTCCCAAAATTTATTGATTGTTACGTAAAACTCGGCGAGGTAGGTGATTTCTCTGCGTGATTCCCAATGGTTTGGTGACCTAAACTTATATCTCCAAATTGTTGAGAACTGGATGGTTTTTGAGGCCGGCGGGTTAATTCTCAAACTCTTTCACTCTTATACACTTTCATTTTTCCAAACTCACAATTGTACATTATTCTCTGTATTTTTGCATTTTCTAAGTGTTCCAGTTATCAGTTTGTGCTTGGAAATTGGATTATATTGTTGTCTGGTGCTTAAATCCAAAATTTAGTCAACATGCAAGGTTAGATTAAAAGCCCTGAGTTCTTTTTATTGCTTTTGTACTTAAATGCAATACTATTATCTTGTTGATGTGTGTTGGGCCTCTCTGGTAGGATTAGCATTTTTAATTGCCTTTTTTGTTTTTATAATATTTCCCTTACTGAGCTAAATACTTTATTCCTGAAACTTTTCCCTTAAAGTAAATGAAATTGAGTGGGGTTGTGCCTGAATTTAGTTGGGTCTAAGCTTAATTCAAATTTTTCATGATCTGATCTTGTTTTAGGGGGTTGCATGGTCGAACTTGGGGAATTAGGTGGCGAAAGTAGGCATAATTAGCTCATTTTGCGAGTTGATTCGTGGTCGCAAAACAATTCGGCGATTCGCTAAAATCCCCCATCTCGCCTATAAGTTCATACCTTATTTGATTTAGGAGTCTATAACTTTCAGTAAGAATCTTGAGGTCGCCGAAAGCACTCATTGACTTGTCGATAGTCTCTTGTTCGCCCTTGTCTACACCGTTGTATCCTATGTGCACTGCACTCAGCAAATTGCCTAAGTAGTTGCCTGTTTCTTAAACTACTTTGGCGAGTATATGTGTAGCATATCTTCTAATCCTTTTTCTTTTGCATACTTTCTTACTCTTTATCAAAGCTTCACATATATGGCTAGATCGAGAGTAACTTGCGTAAATACGTCACCGCGACATCTAAGATAAATATATTTGAGGAAAAATACAATGGAAACAAACCCTCCCAAGACAGGAAGTGAGGGTAAGAAGCCCAATTCCAGCAAAAGGAGAATTCCCTAGCAATCCACTTTTCCTTCATGGGCCCGAGGACTCTAAACAATCGTACTTGCCTTTTTGGCGGCTATAGACATGGACAATTTTAGTAATTCTGGTGTTATAGTATAATAGGAGGGGACTCCAAGGACTGGTACTGAGAACCAAAACGAAGAATAAGACATTGATGCCCAGACAAATGAAGAGACTGTGTAGACATGATTTTTCTCTACCTATCTCTATCTCTTTCTCTATTCTCACCTTTTGATGATTGTTATTCACATTTGAGGACAAGTTTTTGTCTATTTGTGAGGGGGTGAGGCCCACCTTTTAATTTAGTTTGTCACTTTGTTTTGTTGAGACATTTGGGTAATTATGCTTAAAATATTGTTTTATATTTCTTTTATATTTTACCTTGTGGCTCTTTATGTCTTAATTGGCCGAATGATTTTAACCCTTCCGAAAAATATTTGACAACATATTTTATGTACTCAAATGTCTCTGTTCTTTGGCAAATTTGAGTCTCGGTTTTGACAATGCAGATTAATTAAATAGTGCTCGCAATGGAACGAACATGAATGTGCGGCTTGATAAGGCCAAATGAATTTGTATAGATAATTTCTGAAAATTTGCATCACGTTTTGACTAGCCAATTATCAGATTGAGTTTCTTGTGATGAACATTGCACACTAGCGAAAGTGTGGGGTCTTGTTTGACTTAGGTGTTGATGCCTTGTGCTATGAGCTTACACGAACCATGCATTATGACACCTAAAAATTGCTCCGTTGGTCTGGTCGACTAAGTGATGTGATCTCATGATATGATCTTAGGCAACCTTGGGAGAGTGTGAAACAATTTAACATATACCACTTTTGTGGCGTCGCTTGTGAGTGTGCAAACCTCTTTTGCTCACCCCTTTAAGACTAACCTTCTTTTGGAAGAAACTTATTGAAAAAATGACATGTCTTAATCCACTACCTATAATCCTCTTGATTTGTAGTTTATTGAATAGACAACTTAGGTCAACATGAAAAATAAAAGTGGATGGAGGGAGTATATGATAAAACTTCAAAAAGCATGTTCATGGAATGTTTGTTTTACATTAATTGTAGTAGTGTAAAATTAATTACTCTAATACATTATCTTTTGGAATAATATTTATTTTACTAGATTTTTGTGCATTCAAATACTTTGAAATACATGTATCCGATATACATGGGGTCAAATTTAAGTGTAATTTGTTATAGATATATTATATCCAAGTGGATATGTGTCCATTTGGTATAGACAAAAAGCAAATCTTTCTTGCCTCTCTCTCATCTCACTCACCTCTCTCATAGATATGGTATCCCAATACATGTGAATCACTCAAGATACATATACATATATGTATCTAGTGTAATTTACATGTGTCTGAGTTACATACAAATATCGCTCGCCTCGTTCATCAATCTCGCCTCTCTCCCTTTTTATGTATCTAGTAGCAAAAATACATGTATCTAAGTATAAAATACATAAATAATTCTAAATTAGTGATAAGATAGATAATATTTTGGCAATATAGATAATAATAATATTTATAGTAGTAAAGTATATGTTTAATCATATAGTTTTTTCTAATATTTTTAAATAGCATTGATCATACATTTTGAGGGTAGATTTTATAATTTCACCTTTAACTATTTGACTATAAGATTTACCAGATTGTTAAATTTTGGTTTCAAATATTTTGAAGTTCCTAACACTAAGTACGATTTTTTTTTTGGATTTTGTTAACTTGCATTCACTAAACTCCAAGAAATTTTGAGCAAGAAAATAGTTTTCTTCTGATTACTTTAACTTTTGCGTCTATAATTATAGTCGCGTATTAAACATTTTGCTACTATATTGAATGTTTGAAGATTTTGATAAATAGATTGTTTCATTTCAAATTGTTTTATCACCTACTTTCATCAATTTGATAGTTATTAATCAAATTAGAATTTTAATCTCTTTTATTTAAAAATTTTAATATATTTTTTATTATTATAATAAGTGCAAGATTATATTCTTTTAAATAACTATATAAATATATTTTGTTACAATAAGTTAACATAATGAGGATATTTGTTTTCATTTATAGTATTGAAAAAATTAATTACGACATTGAAGAATTTTTCATATAAATAAGCATTACAGTTTTTTTTGGAGAGCCTCATCAATTAACATATCATTTTAAAATCATGGAAGTAAAAAGACACTAGGACTACAAAAGATTTCGATGGCCAAAATTGAAAATTAAGATGATTTTATACTCATCATTTTCAAAGCGTCGGGAAAATTTATACAAGAAAGCAATAAATATGATTGGGAAATATGACATTGATGTGAGAATAATAACATTTTCCCCTCTGATAATCATTTCTTTTTTTTTTCCACCCTACAACTGATGTTGTTTATAGTTTCTTTGTCCATTTGAACAGGGAAGTGAAAGTAGTCGCCTTAACATTACAAACACTCATATCATAATCAAGGAGAAATAAGTTGAACTTGATAATGTCAAGATCATAGAAGAGACTTTACCAAATCAGACAATAGGCAAGACTGGCATAGAATAAATGTGGGAAAAAATAAAGGTATTTCATGCAGAGGATTTGAAAAGGTCTAAAAGTAGATTGAATTAGATTGATTTGATGCTGAAAAAATGCTATTGCTAGTTTTGCACAAGCTCCTCAAGAAAATGCTAGTTAAGTATACAATGGTTCTAATACATTTGAAGCCTCATGCAATGAAATAATTAAGTTATTTTTTAATTAAAAAAAATTGTTTAAATTTTTAGTTTCAATTTGAATTTTAAAGTTGATGGTGTTATTTGAATTATCTAGTTGTGATTTCAATTTATGATATGAATTTACTGAACCCAAAGACTCAAATTTTTCTATTATATGAGTTCAATATTTAAATTTCTCATGGTACATTTTAGAATTTTTAACATATATGTCAGTTATTATGAATATATTTAATTACACTATCATTGTGATGACCTTAGATCTTGGCTTTGGACAATAAATGAAATAAGTTTTCAGGGTTTTAATCTAATCACACCTATATAATGTTTTCACAATTAATTCAAATTTATAAATTTATTCTTACACACTTGGTCTATTTGGATACGTCTTCAACGGTTTTTAGGACAAAAATACATTTTGAAAAATAAATAATCGGAGCTAGAAGGTCAAATTTAATTCGAGCGGATAGTGAGGTCCATTTTCTCCTAGTATCGTAGTAGATTTGTCAGGTTAAAGCGTCTCTAGTAGTTGTACTATAGATTGAATCAACCAAAATATAAAATCACTTTTATGAGAAAAAATAAAAACATTTAATATTATTGGTGAATCAAATTTTTCATGATGGCTAAGCTTTCATAAATGACAAATTCGGCCTATTTTCTCAATGATGAGCAAAATTTTACACCCATTACTAACAAATTTGACAAGCTTTTATATGTGTTATCACACATCAGTTGTTAAAATAATTGCGTATGGATTGTATTAACACAAAAATATGTTGAATAGATTTTCAATTAATCAATTTGCTTTGTCAAACAAAAGAAAACTAAGACTATATTTTCGTTGTGTGCGGTTATATATGATAAAACTTCAAAAAAAAAATTCATTGAATATCTTTAACATAAATTCCACTAGTTTAAGAATGAATTACTTAAATACATTATACTTTGGAATATTATTTATTTTACCAGATTTTTGTGCATACAAATGCTTCATAATACAGGTATCTCATATACATGGGATATTTAAGTGTATTTTGATCTAGATATATTATATTCAAGTGGATCTGTGTGTTTTGTGTATACATGTATAACAAATCTTGCTCTCGTCTCTCTCATCTCACTCACCACTCTCAGATAGATATGGTATCCCAGTACATGTGAATCACTCAAGATACATACACATCTATGTATCTAGTGTGATTTACTTGCGTCTGAGATACATACAAATCTTGCTCGCCTCATTCCACATTCTCGGCTCTCTCCCTTTTTATGCATATGGTAGAAACAACACATGTATCTAAGAATAAGAAATGTAAATAATTCTAAATTACTGGTAAGATAGATAATATTTTTGCAATATAGATAATAATAATAATATTTATATTTGTGAAGTATATTTTTAAATATATAAATTTCTAATATTTTAAATAGCATTGACCATATATTTTGATAGAAGATTTCTAAAATTCACCTTTAACAATTTATTTGACGATAAAATTTGACCAGATTTTCAATGTTGGTCTTCAAATATTTTGAAGTTCCTAACACTAACTAAGATTTGTTTTTGAATTTTGGTAACATTCAATCACGAATCTCAAAGAAAATTTGGGGTAGAAAAATTTTTTTTCTTCTAATTAAGTCAACTTTTGCCATCAACAATTATATTAGCATATTAAAAATTTTCCTATTATATTGAACTAGTAAATGGGCCGCGCTTTGAGCGCTTAGAATATTCTTCTTTAAAATTTATTAGAATAATACTTTTCTTGTAATTTGATATTATAGATTTTTATATAAATCTGTTTTTAAGAGTATTAAATTAAAAGAAAAGACAAAATTAAAAATCATAACACTTTTTTCGTTAGTATAACACTATATGTTACTTTGAAAATATTAAATATTTTTTTTTTAAAAAAAAGTAATGTGTTTATCAATAGCAAAAGTTTCATAATCATATGATATACCAATAGGTTATATTTGGTGATTATGTGTTTGAAAATAAAGATGCGATCTTCCAAAATAAATATTTGATATGTGTATAATTATGATGGTGTTTTGGAATTGAAGTTCTGCACAAATAAAACATTAAGGATCCTTAAAATGTATGAAAGAGAAGTAAGGGGTAATTGGGAAAAAGTTCAAAAAATGTACTTTGGTGTGAGAGAATAGTCATCATTGTGTATCATATATTATAATTAATTGCTAGTTTAGTTCTAACATTTAACTTTCTATTCTTTTACTCCTATTAATATTAACATTATTATGACAACAAACAAAATCAGATAAATCTTTAGGCTTTATTTCTATGAGAAGTAAAGATTTCTTTGGAGAATATTGTAAATAAATGTATTATGTAAAATGTTATTTGTGAAGCTGCATAGTTTGATTACATATAGTTTGTACTAACAAATACTTATAACAATAACATTACAAAAACATAAACAACAAAATTTAAAACATGTAGTAAAAAACAACAATGAATATTATAGCCATAAGTTAATGACTGTATAAAAAACATATCAGGATTTGTAACAATAGAATAAAACAAAAAAAGAAAAAATTGAGCCCAATGAATGCATAGTGTGTACGTTGTTAGTGATCACTCAACATTAGCAATATACACAAATATTTAATTGTGCAGAAGAAGAAGTTTTGGATGAAATATTTAACTGTGTAGAAGAAGCATTTCAGATTTTTCGTTATCTTAAAATGAGAGAAAACCCCTCTATATATAGCCAACAAAGGGTAGCGTGGACAAATGCTAATTGTGTCTTACTGAAACAGTCACAACTCTTTGAAAAAGTCATAAATCTTTGGAAAAGTCACAAATTTTTGAAAAGGTCACAATCTTTCATAAATGTTACAACATTTTATAAAAGTCGCAACTCCTCATAAAAGTCACAACTTTTCGTAAAAGCCACAACATTTCAATAAAAGTCACAACTTTAGAATAAAAGTCACAACTTTTCATGAAAGGTTATTCAAAGTTTACCATTTGTTATAATAAAAGAAAAGACATAATTACAAATCATAACAATATTTTATCCATGTTTACATAATTTTATTTTACCATGATTTCATAGTGTATTTTATTGGAGAGTCAAACGAATATTTCTCAATTTTCTTCTTTGCAAATTTTGTTAGTATAACACTATCAATTACGCTCAAAATATTAAATATTTCTTAAAAGTATATGTATAACTAATGTTTATATCAAGAACAAAGGTTCCATAATCATATGATATAAGAATAAGTAATATGTAGTCATTATGTGTTTTAAAATTTAAATGCAATCTTCCAAAATTCAAATTCGATATGTAATATAGTTATGATAGTATTTTAGAATTAAAGTTGTGCATAAACAAAACACTAAGGATCCTTCAAAAATATTAAAGGGAAGTAAAGGAAAATGGAAAAAAAGTTTAAAAGTACTTTGGTGTGAGCGAATAGTAATTTTTGTGTATCATATAATTATACTTAATTGCTAGTTTTAGTTCTATCATTTGACTTTCTATTGTTCTGCTCTTTTTATTACTCCAATAAAAAAAGATCATATAAAAATTTAGTCTTGATCTCATGAAGAATAAAAGATTTCATTAGAGAATGTTGTAAATAAACATATTTTGTAAAAAGTTATTTATGTATCTGAATAGTTAGATTTACATACAGTTTATACTAACAATGTACTTCTAACAATAAATTTAAAGAAACATAAACAACAAAGTTTAAAATATGTAGTAAAAGAAAAAACTAATATCATAAGCATAAATTAATGATTGTCAAAAAAAACATACCATGATCTGTGATAGTAGAATGAAACAAAAAGAAAAAATCAAGCCCACTGAATGCAGAGTGTCTCCTTGTTAGTGACCCACTCAAAAGGAGCAAAGTATACAAATATTTAATCTGCATAAAAAAAAGAAGAAGAAGAAGAAGATGAAGAAGTTCTGAATCAAATATTTAACCTAAATGTGCAGAAGAAGAAGAAGTTCTAAATTTTCGTTATTTTAAAATGAGATAAAATACTGCTAATTATAGACAACAAAGGATAGTGTGAACAAGTTATAATTATGCCTTGGAAAAGTCACAATTCTTTTGAAAGATCACAACCTTTCATGGAAGTCGCAGCTCTTCATAAAAGTCACAACTTTTCATAAAAGTTACAACTTTTCAATGAAAGTCACAATTTTTCATGAAAGGAAAAGGCTAAATTTGGAAATAAATAAATTAAAAGAGAATGCTTGTTTATGGTGGCTACCCGTAGGCGGACCTACTTCCCTCAATTTGATAAAGTTATTAACCAAATTAGAATATTAATCTATTTAATTTAGAATTTTTTATTAATTTTTTATTATTATGGAAAGTTCAAAGCTATATTCTTTTAAATATATATATATATTTATAAATATATTTTGTTACTACAATTAAAACATAATGATGAGATTTGTTTTCATTTATAGTATTGCAAGATATTAGTTACAACATTGAAATTTTTTGGTATGCATAAGCAACACATTTTTTTTGGAGAGCCTCGTCAATTAACATATAATTTTAGAGTCATGGCAGAAAAAAAGACCTTAGGACGCCAGAAGATTTCGATGGCCAAAATAGAAAATGAACATGATTTATACTCATTTTTTTTAAGTGTTGGGAAACTTTATACAAGAAAGCAAGAGATATGATTGGGAAATATGACATTGATGTGGGAATAATAATATTTTCCCACTCTGATAATCCCTTCTCTTTTCCATCCTACAATTCATGTTGTTGTTGATCGTAAGGAATCCATGAAAAACTCTTAGCACTCATCACTCCAAAACATGAAACAAGGTACAAGGAATTTCCGATTTCAAGCTTGAATAGGAATTAAAGAAAAAGACAAGGATACTTTCATGACGTTACTCTTCCTCATGCTATCCCCCACTCAAGCGAAAACATAACACTAAGGTCTATATAAAGTCAATATTGGAATCTCAATATAGCATTCACAACCATAAGGAACTAACACTTGCCGGTACTTTCATCTAGATATTATAATCTCAATATAATATTCACAACCATGAGGAACTAAGTCTTACTGGTACATTTATCTGGATTAGCTCCCTTGTTCTTGTTAGCTTGAAAGAATAGAAACAATCACTATTAGGAGGGGTAGGAACCACACCATCAATAGAAGATTACTTGGACTCTCTTCCTTTGACCGAGAGGGTTGGACAATCTCTTATCTTATGACCTTTCTTCCCACACCCAAAGCATCTATCCGTGCTGGTTAGGAATTTTAACAAATGTTGCTTCCCACACTTATCACATCTAAATCTCTAAAAAGAATAAACACCTTCACTCCCTCATTGAGCATTAGAGTTAAACACCATATCGTTGTTTTGCATGGAAGAGTCTTGGTCGTAGGATTCTTTTTGGACTTAGGTTGACTTTGTTCATCGGGCCTAGACCTCTTCAACTATGTATTCATTTTCCTAATATTTGTCTCCTCAATTTGTTGAGTGTATGTCATGATCCTAGAGATATCCATATCATGATGGAGCATTGCCGTACGACACTATTCTTCAACCAAACCGGGCATCTTATTAAAAACTTATTCTTCCTTACCCTAGAGTTTGCGACCAAAGTTGGAGCATACTTAGAAAGATCGGTGAACTTGACAGAGCAATTTTTCACACTCGTACCCCCTTGACGTAGGTTCATGCATTCCAATAACTTTTGTTCCCTCAACTATAAAGGAAAAAACCTACATATAAAGGTCATCTTAAAGAATCCCCAATCCACAAGGAATGGCCTCACAGGTCTCTCATTTCTCTATTACTGAAACCACCCTTGAGCTACGTCTTTCAATTGATAGGCAACTAGTTCCACCTTTTCTCTAGAAGATACTCCCATGGCATCTACTACTTTAAACACCTCATATATGAATCATTGTGGGTCCTCATTAACCTTAGATCCATAGATGGTAGGTGGATTAATCCTTATAAAATCTCTAGTTCCAGAAGCACGTGTACTTGCATTAGGGTTTACCTGGGGTCCAACTTCTTGGTTAGCCTGGGTCATCATGTTTCGATCTTGATCTTGGACCGTCTTGAGTTGGGTCAAAAATTTTAAGGGAACCGTTATATCCACATTAGACATGGACCCTTCATCATTTGGAGCATGTGGGTGTTTTTAGGATCTTTGCCACCATGAGGGCCTTAAGAGGGAACCTCCTCATTGACATTATCCTCTTGTTTCCTCCTTGCATTATCCCTTCTTGTAATCATATCCATATACACACAAGAGAAGGATTAGGAAAATAAAGCTTATAGATTACACTCTTAGTCAAAACTTCACGAATATGAAAGAAGCATAACTTTCTATCATCCTATAGCCTCTCTCTCATAGATGTGTCATGACTCACATCGATGGACAAGACTCTATTAGATATGTCTTGTGAGACATCAATATAAAAACCTTTTCCAAAATATTATGCTCTGATAGCAAGTTTATCACGCCCCAAGAGCACCTCCTAAACGTGACATAATGTACTTGACCCCGAAGGGGTCTTATACATGCCTTTTAGCATTCATTCATCACATAGGTAATAAAAATAGCGCAGAATTAAAATTATTCTCAATAAAACAGACAATCAAATACTAATTTATAAAGTAGCAGAATATTAAGTCTCATATGGGCATATTAGAGACAATCTTAAAAAATAATAGGGAGATGACCCTCTACAATAGAAAACTACTAAATGTCTATTACATAAAAAATGAAATATAAGAACTCTTTATCCTCGAATCCATGAGGACATACCAAGTCTTGGGGGAATAATGATCCAAGTCTTCAACTATAGAATCCATTTTTTTTAGCAGAGTGAGGGAAGCCCATTTAAAGACTTTGTTACCACTCTCTCCTTGAACATGATAAAGTCTATGAAATGTGGGACTGTGGCGATAGACAAAAGAAATTGAACATGATTGTTACAACTGTTAGGTGGAGTAGATATTAAATGCATTTCCAGGGGAGAGAGAAAAAGAACTAGCATAGGGTCTGAAATCATTGTTGATCCTTTTCTCCTCTTGCTCGACAAACCAACTTTAGGCCTTGATTCGTCCTCCTCTAAAAAACTCTTTTTCATGGTACTTCAATTCAAAAGGATCTTACTCAATTCAATAGAAACTTAACTTCTACCCCACTTGGTTTTTCTCAGGCTAAATTGTTGGGACGAACTTTTCATAGGAATTCAAGATTGCGAAATGCTTTATCATTCTTAGTGAAGAGTGAAACTCAACTCTTTTTTAACATAGGTTCAAAGCAAGTCCCTTTATATCTTTTAAAGCCTCGTGCACAGACAAAAGAAGGGATGTTACAGAACGAGGAAGTGAAGGCTCGCAAAATAGGCAACACAAGCAGCAAGCAAGAGCTTCTCAGCCCCCTAACCTTTCTCTTTTTTTTTTAGAATACTTTTTTTGAATAAGGTATGCTTTGAAGTTTGGTAATCTGCTATACTATACTAGTCGTAAGGCGCTAGCGTCTTGACTAATATAGTAGAAAGTAAAGGGACTCTATTAGGATCTTACGAATCTAAAGATCTCAAAATGGAAGAACGAGCTCTTTTGCTCGCCCCTATCTCTAAAGGGGCATAAACACTTCACTCTCTAGGGCAATTGATTGATTCACTTGCATTCCTGCTAGCACTATAAAAAGCTCCAGTCTTAATGCCCCTACTACTGTTGTGCAACCTTTCCGCGGCCCAAACCTTTCTAATTTCGTACGGAATCGGGTCTCCATCTTCGAACTTCCTCTGGGATGAGACCCCAGGTCTCACTTTTTCAATTTAATAGGTCACGCCTTAGCTTCGTTAGAAAGTTGAGTTGTCTAGATTCCGACATATCTTTTATGTCACGTGCCACATAGTCCGTAAACGTTTTTCAATCTGTCGCGTTTGTTGGGGCTGAATCCCCTCTCTTAAGTAATCGCCTTTGCTCTTATGTAGAATGCCCTAATGCGTGCGTCTAGTTTGTAGGGGTGACATGAACAAAAAAAATCTTTAATTGGTTATAGTTAGAAAACAGACCCCTTCTATTCTCGGAGTTAAGATACTTGAAGAATGGCTTTTTGGTCCCTTTCGTCCAGTGGTTAGGACATCGTCTTTTCATTTTGAAGAAAGGAGTTTGATTTCTGTAAGGGATAGGTTCTCATATTTGTCCACTTTTAGTTAGTGCTCATTGTTGACTGATCGCTCGCTATCTGGATAGAAGTATCTCAACTATGAATAAGAAGTCGAAGAAGCAAGAATGGCAATAACCTCCGCTATTTCCTCTTTGGAATGGCTAGTAGAAGGGAAAATCTCTTTAGAGAAGGAAAGTCCTAATGATATCTGGAAGGTAAGTTAATTCTTTTAGGATATATCTTTAACTTCCATCGATTTAGGTGTAAAAGGATTAAGGTCTTTTAGCATAGGAAGACGACGGCACAAGAGAATCAGTGATTGGGACTATAATGATTGTCGAAGGGAGGTAGCAGTCTAAGACGAATGTTGACATATATCATGAGCGATACTGAAATAGATCGAGTAATCTCATTCTTTAGACAATAAAAACATTTCAATATTTCATGGTCCAATCATTGATAATGAAAATTTGACAATAAATATAGTAGGTCACTAGTATAGTTTCCTAGACATGATTCTGCTATTTGCTGGAATATACTAGGAATCTCCCCGATGGTTAGAAATAGATAGAGTTAATACAATTTTCAATACTTTTCTTATGTACAATTACAAAGTACCAAGCATTCTAATTTGATTAGATTAATATCAATTGATTCAACCTAAGAAATAAGGTTTCGCTTTACACAGATCACTCTAAATAAAGGAAGTCATTTCGGTTGTTATTATTCCAAATCACTTACTATATAAATGTAAGAAGAGACAGGGGTTTTCTTGCTTCAGCAAGTGATTGAAATTCCGCGGGTATCGAACATAGTGGCTTTAGAGATAGGGGCGAGGGAGGCCAGCGGTAAAGTGCTTGATAAGCTAGCAACAATTGTATTGAGGTCGCATCAGCAAGATACAACAACAGAATGCCTTCCTAAACAAAACAACCTTCAGTAGGAGCTGAACTACAATGCCTCAGCTCTGGGATCAGGAAGGAACTGAGTGCCCCGACGAATAAGAAAACCCTAGAACAAAAATGGAAGCCTAAGCCTTTACATCCGAAACAGAAAATCATCAGTTGGAGAATCCTTTTTACATGGTAGACATGCTGAATGCAGAATGGAAATAGAAAAACAGTCTTGTCAAGTGTTTGTTCTGTTATTCCTTAATATGGGTGCTAACAAGATTGCCCATGTTATATGCGAGGTCAGTAAAATTCTCTAGAGAGTGAGTTTCTGATCTTAATTACCACCTGAAGTTAGATTTGCAGTTGTAATTTTAGTTTTGGGTGCCAATGTAGCATAGTTGCTTAGTCGTCCTTCCTCTTACGTATTATAATATAGGTACTATGAATGTTTCCTTTAGCGGAAAACATACTAAATGGATGTTACCATAACCTGCAGTTGTTGTAAAAACACGAAAAATATGGTGTTAGCACAATTAAGTACCAAGTATGATTACCATGTCAAACATGCTTAAAAAGGGGCTATTTTATTAAAAATCATGTTTTATGCCATTTTTTTAAATTTCATGTCATTGAACAATAAAGGCATAATATAAGTCACAACCAATATACGAATTACATTTAACATTTGAACTTAATCAAAAATATATTACCTTTAACTTTACCTTGAGCCGCCACTTCAAGTAACCCTCAAGCTATACTTTGTGCAATGTTTGGATAGAGTCGCACACAACCATCCAGACCAAGGCACCACCTCAAGGTAACCAATGTTAAATAACCTTTCATCCTTTCTACCAGTACACAATAAAGCATCAAGAGACATAAACATCATATGAATCATATTATCACATTAAGGACAATATCTAAGAAACCTCTAAATCATACTTCTGCAATGTGTAAGTAGCATCCCATACTCTACTTACACTCAATACTCCTTTTAAGTCACTATAGACAAGGCACATTCATATACAACAAATGATGACAATGAAGTAACTCATAACACAATCCAAGTATAGCATGCATCTTAACATTGAGTAAAAGTCAACATTCCTCATTATTTTTCATTGAATTAGAAATACCTTCATTCAATACACTTTAAAAAAACATCATCAAAATGTCATTATAAGAGCCCATTCTTTTTATTAGCATTATAAGGAACACACCATCACCTCTTCAAATGCCTACATGTACAATGAATTGTTGGCGTCCCATTCAACCATCCACACTAAGTAGTACATCTATTAGGAGACATTGTTCATTACATTCTTTATGGGGGTAAGACATAACTGACATAGACCATGTGAGCAACTCATGGAATATGGTGTGACCTTCACAAGATAAGGGATTCCTACTTCCTTATGGTAGGGTCATTCTTTCTAGATTAGGTGGATCCACTGTATATTGTTCTATATGGGCATATAATTATGGGATAAGGACATTACAAATAGATACCCCACCTCAACTCATGGATGGGCATCCACCTCTAGAGACTTCTACTAGATACCCCGTCTTAACTCATGGATGAGTATCCATCTCATTCAATATCCTTTGTTTAATAGCATTATTCCCCAAGGAGTATTTAGACATAAATTACTTCAATTCATTATTATGGAATAATAGATTTCTACTATATACATTGCCTCAAATCATGAAGGACTACCCATAATAAACCCAACACTTATTCATTCATTGGAAATCTCAAAAGAAATATTTAGATTGATACTATACACTCCGCCTCAACCTCCGGATGAGGATTTGTGTCCATACCACATTCATTCATTAATTAGGAATAGGTATAGAAATTTCTACTAGACACTTCACCTCAACTTATAGATGAGAAAATTTAGTTGAGTTCAATTGAGAATAAACTTTCAATCAACTCAACATTCATTAATAGTAGTTTAGAAATTCATTCTATAACGATTGGGAGCACCCCCTAGACGTCACCGGCGTACTCAACCTCGAAGAAGTTTTATACAAGCCTCTTAGAATAATCGTCATGGCATAATGTACTTGAAATAATGCGGAAAATTTAGAACTTTTTATATAGTGAAGTATACGTAGACTTCTCACATATCATATATATGGAATTTACATAGACTTCTCGCTTATGAAGTTTACATAGAATTCTAATTTAGCAAATATAGGATGATTTTAGTCTAACATTGTCTCACAACACCATCTAGTTACAAGAATTCAATAAGATCTACAAATAGGGTCCTTAGCCCTTTAGACACAATAGCCATTTAAACAAATGTACATAAAATAAAATTACTAATTCTATTACCTCAATTGAAAAACATAAAGTGTCCAATAGTGCATATGTCCTCTAATATTTGAGGACCTACCACAATGTCTTAGAGATAAGAAGTCCAAGCTTTTTTCAAGAATGGAGAAGAAACCAACTAACCGGAACCTATACTCAAAATACAATGGGAGAAAAGAGGTTAGTACAAAGAACACACTAAGTACGGAGAAATGCATAAAAAACTTTAAAAGATGAGAAAAGGACCAATTCAAATAAAGTATACATACATGAGATTTTGTAAAGACATATCTATCATCAACACATCATATAAGCCAATACATTAATAATATCTTAACTTCAACAACACATGACGTTAGCACTTCCTAGGGTCCACTTGTGCAATGTAGAGTTAGCATCCAATACTACCAACCCTACAAATCATTCCCATAGAAATCACCTTAGTCACACTACCTCTACATTTATTCTAATAAACATGTTATCATAATCATGGCATAACTACAAGGAAACACCTACAATAACCCTCTAAGCCTACTAGTGCAATGTACAAGTGAAGTCCCATACCACCACTTCTACTTAATATACTCGTTAGGAGATCATAGAGTAGTTCTTACCTTTTCATTTCTTCTTTACTTTATTACTTCTACTGAAGAGCAATTATAACCGACATACACCATGAGGTTTTCCATGGAATCTGGTGTCGTAAAGCCCCACAACAAAAAAGGGTGTTCCACTTGCCATGGTGAAACCTAATAACTATCTACTATGCGGATCAACTAGCTATGTCCTACGGGGGCACGTAGTTAAGGGGTAGTTAGATTGCTTCTAGTAACCCAGCCTATTGCATTAGCGGGAAGTCTTCCATTTCATGAGTAATCACTTGGATGAGCGGGCCTATTGCTTTAGCCGGAGGTTCTTTTCCTCATTGTACATATCCACCCGGTGCTTAGTATACCCCCCAACATACTATAATTATTCTTGTAATCGTATCTACACATGTGAAGAGTAATACATCTTCGTTCAATACAATTCAACATAAAGATCTTAGATTCATTAAATGACGATACAATTTTTCACCCTAGAATCATCATGTATGTGTGAGTAGTACTTTCATAATCTCAATTATAGTGTTTCCATGAGAACTAGACTTTCAATTAATACAAGAGACCAATCTCATTATACGTGATTCATACTACAGAATAGACAAGGTTCAAGATAATGCAAATAATTGTAATTACCTTTCTTGTATCCTTCCATAAGTCATATACCTTGCAAGAAAATTCAATGTCTATGTACAATACTCTTTATCACTAAAACAACCCTAACCTTTTCCCTCTTTTCAAGGTTAGTAATCAAGAATCATGATTTCCATTATTCAAGTCATAAGAGCCATGAAAGTCAAGATTTTATAGTTAGATAATTATCAATTACAATACATCATGTTCATAATTACTCCATTCTTCCCACAACATTCATGAAAATAGGGTTATGGGATCACATGGGTTATAGGGGGATTTTCACAATAAAACCTTCAAAAAAATCCCAATATATTAATAACAGAATGCACAATACATGAAGAAAACTATTTAAAAGATAACCCATCGCTAGATTACAAACCCTAGTTTTGGTCACAATCTAGATTTCGAAATTTGAAAGTTTTGAAGGGATTCATAGAGAAAATAATCCATGAATCAATATCCCCATACCTAAATTGATGATATTCCAAGAAAATGAAATGATAAAGGATAAATCTTGAGTGACCTAACTTGAGTTCTTCTTTGTTCTTCAATGGTGGTCTAGAGAGAGAATTTGTGAGAGAGGAAAATTGGATTTTGATTCTTGATTTGGAAGTTATGAAGAGTTAGTTGTTGTGATGAGTTAAAGTCTTTTAGTATACTTAAAATTACTAATTTATATCGAACCCACACTTAATTGGCCAAGGGTGGAATTTTCGAAATAACCCTTGGCTCGGCAGAAATTTGCACCAGTGTGCCGAGCCGATTGATGACCCCCAGTTGACGGTCCGTCGTTCCATGAACGGACCGTCATGATATGGCGTCGTTTTGGTTAGAGAGGACCTTTTTGAGCCTTTAATTCAAATGTCTAAGTGTCAACCAAGGATATAGAGGATGGGGCTTCGTTCAGATGACGACTAGTCGTTAGTGGTCTTGGTTGCACTCTACCAGTGTTTTTGAGGGACAATGGAAGGGTCCTCCTCAAGAACTCCTAGGGTGGTCATTGGGGAGTCGTACTCGGACATTACAACACTAAAAGCAATATTCTCTATATTTAACTTCTTTCTACTAAATATCATTAAATTCTAACTCCCAAATACCATTGAAACATGCCGACGCACCCTAGTTCACATTTCTCAATCCACTAGACGTCATGGTCGTTTCTTAATGTTTTAACTCTAACACTACTTAATTAACTTCAATAAATTACTTTAGGCTTAGAAACAATGTTTCATGTCTTAGGTCATCATGTGAGGCTCTAACTAAGTCATGAACTTTCAGAGTGTTACACATTCATCATTCATTTATTGTTCCTTCATAAGTGTGTGCGTATGTGAGAGTAAATTTCAACCTAAAACGCCATCACTCTTAAATGTTAATCAAGAATATAAATTTAATTATAAAAGCATTGCATTCAAGACATAATCATAGAGTACATGGATGTAAGCACATCCACCATAAATGGATCACACATCATATATCAAAATTTCGTATCATTAAAAATCAATCTCAATCATCATATATCAAAATTTCGTATCATTAAAAATCAATCTCAATCCATACATCCAAGATACTACAAGAGATAAGACAATTGACATATTTCTGTAACCGAATCCATCATCCACATAAGCAAATCAACATGAATCATTCATACATTTCCTGTATAGGTCATGATCCTCATATCATCAATGCATAAATAATTCACCACAATAAGATATAATAATGATATGAACTCATAAACTAACTTCATGTGAACACATAATATTTATTATCCTCCTTCTAACCAATTCTTGATCAATTTCCGAAATAAAGGAGTTTGGAGAAAGCATGGGTTCTTGAAGAAATTCACCTTGAAATCATGAATTAGACCACAGTTCATCATTATAATGACTTCAGAAATTTTTACAATCGAACCCAAATTAGATTAGAAAATGGGGTTTTGAAAATAATAAGGTGTAAAATAGGTTTTAAATGTTTTAATACTCTTTAAATATGTTAATATACCTAAAATAACGTCCATGTACTTTAAAATACTTTGGGTGAATTTACCAGTTCACCCTTTACTCGGCCGAGCCAAAGATAAATATGTAGGTGCGATTACGGCTCCCCATCCACGGACCATGGATGGGTTGACACCACGCCCATGGTTAACGATCCATAGATCAATCTACTATCGTGAATGGGTCTCGTTAACAAGGCTATTTTTGACAGCTTTTTGGGTAGAGTTGAGGTCCTCCTCAAGGACCCCTAGTGTTGTACTTGGGGGGTTGTACCTAGAATTTTAAACCCTACACATATTTTTCTAAATATAGGAGTCACTTATATAATTTTTTTACACTCATACAACACTCTAAACATCAACTACAAGGCCTTAGAACACACTTGCTCTGATAACTAGTTTTCAGAAGTTAAAGTCGTTTTTGTTGTTTGACCTCAATTCTCTTTAAAATAAACTTAAAATCCATTATTATAATTTTTATCAAGTTGTCAACTTCAAACTCACATGTTTGGATCTAGTTCTTCCTATTTATTTTTAGGGTCGTCACAAAGTTCTAGCATGCTAACATTTCGGGTTTTGGTTCCACTAGAGGAAAAACTGCTTGACATAATTATATATTCTTCAGAATTGTTAAGTTGTACGTTGTTCATAAATGTTGATTATATTGTATATGTTCAGTATATGCATGTGTTTATAATCATTACTGACTTGCTTATGTTACATTTAGTGGAATAGCCGCGTGATCCAACCAGTACTCTTTGGTCATGTACTGATACTACACTTGCTCTTTATTTTTTGGAGCACAGGGGATCTTAAAGCGCTATTGACAGAACTTGCATAAAAGATCAGTGATCATTAGAATTCAAGGGTGAGCTAACTCTTCCAGGCTGGCACGATTTCTTCTTTCGTCTCTGACCACCTTTTGGACATAGACTTGTTCTAGTTAGTATTAATTCATTAGGTTGAACTGGTATCCCTTCTTGCTTAGACTTGTTGAACTTTAGATGTTTTGGTACATCAACTTTTAGGTTCTAGGCATTACTTCTTCAATGTCAGTTTTATTGTTAGAATTTTGTTGGAGTTTATGGGAACTCCCTATTTATTTCCTTACTATTTAACTTGCTTACTTAACTTAAATGTCTTTGTTTTGTCTTACTTGCTTGGTTTGGGTTGTAATAGTTGTTCTCCCATCGGGGAGTTAGTGTGGCTCCAATCACGATGGTCGGGGTCGTGACAACTTGTATCCATTTAGGATGAGGGTTCGCTTGGGGATCAAAAGTTTATGGTTCTAGAGTGTCAGCCACATTCAGGGTGTAGGCTCGGATCATGAAAGTTTTTCACTTACTTGAACATAGATTTTCATAGTAAAATTTGGCAGATAGTGTTTGTTTATAAAATTTATCATTATTTGGCAAATGTTTTTTGATAAATAACTCAAATTCCCAATACTTGAAAAAACTAGGATTTGGGTCAAATCTTGTTATTTGGTATCTAAAACACTCAAATTCTACACCAAACTTTTATCGTTTACGAAATCACCATCTATAGTAGTTTGTGTCTGCATTCAAAAATATTTTACCTGAACACCAAAGTAGTGATGAAATATTCAGTGAATATGAAGGTGATGATATGGTTGTTGATTCAAATGATGAACAATAAGCTCAAGGTAACAAAGACATATGCTTTGTCTACTTCACGTTGTATGGAGTTATGCTGGTCACACACACTCCAAACTACTACGTTGTTCCAGTAACATGGACACTACTTCTTTTTTGTTGCAACGAAAATCCAATTGACTTGTAATACAAATTTATGGTTTTTTTGGTACTTTCTAAAACATTTTGGTACAAATCATATATTTTTTCTAAAAAAATGAAATATGTTTCTTAAATACTATGATCAAAACATGGTGAAATTTCGCCTAACTTTTCACCGAAATAATATTTGCCAAAAATATTTATGAATCTATTAAAAAGCACTAGCTCTGTGTCACGTCAGCATGGGAACGTGTATTTATTACATTTAAAAATAATTCACGATATGAAGGACACCCTTAAAAATATATTTTTTTCGAGAGCTTCAATTAAAGCTTAACTTATACTCCTTTTTTACTTAATATAATTTAACACTTTATAACACAATTTAATTATCATTTTAAATTTAAGGTTACAAATCAATAAAGACACTTGAAACATAGTAACATGACTAAACCTTAATTCTAAACTTCCTATGGTCTTTGAGATCAGACTTTGGATTGTTCCTTAATCTCTCTCAATATTTCATTCACGGTATTGGATCAAAATGTTTTTCAATTAAGTGAAATGCATCAAATTTAGTCCACCATTAATAGTTTAATCAAATCATACCCATCATTACTTAATTTCCCAAAATATCCTTATTGCTTACAAAACATAACAAAAAGTTGAATACGTATAATTGGTATTTCTAGAAGGAGCCTATAAAAACTTGCTTTGAGAAAGGACACTTTTTTCAAACCAAAAAAAAGGTGTTTGACAAATCTGTAAAAGTGTTTTCAATAAAAGCAGAACTAGTTTTTCTGTTGCTGGGAAGAAGTTAAAATTTTATGCTTCTTTAAAAAGCAAAAATAGAAAATTATATTTTTTCAAGACTAAATATTTCTTCCATATACAAAATACCCCTTCCATATATATATATATATATATATATATATATATGCACACACACCAAGATATCTTTGATTACTTAATTAACATATCTCATATGTTTGATTAAGTTTCATTTAATAATTTATTTATTTTTATGTAACAAGTTTTATGTTTCATTTTCCGTTTGTGTATTATTATTTTATTTATTATTTTACATTTATTTTATAACACTAGAAAAAGGAAGAACGTAACTACAATATTTTATAAGATTAGGAAAAAAGAAAAAAATTAACAATTAAAGATTTCTACTCTTCAAAAAAAAACCTTATAATATTGATTGAAAATTTGAATATGAACATATATTTTTATAAAAATAAAATTTCATCTATTTTTTTTTGTAATAGATGTTAAAATTAGTTTCTTTTTATAAAATAATCTTAATATTAAAAGTAGCTTAATATTTGCCTTTATTGTTATTCGACTCCCGAAAGGGCTTTATGAAAAATATTAGTCAAATACATTTTACTTATAAAAGCACTTTCAAATGAATTAGCCAAATAGAAATTTCTTTTTTCAAAAGTAATTTTCTGAATAGAAATTTCTTTTTTCAAAAGTAATTTTCTGAAAAGCTATTTTTAAAAAGTGTGTATGAAAATAAGCAATTTGAACAATAATACCGAACAAGTTTTAATCTAGAACTTCATGTATATGATAGTTTGTGAAGTTGCATTAATCAACTAATTTAATTAAATGAAGTGTACTTTTCATCAATTTTAACAATAATATAAAACAATAATTTCCAAGTAAAGAATAATAATTAGTACACCAATAAAAAAAAATATTATAAGGAAAGCTATCTGCAATGAAGGGACAAAAATAATAATTCTACCTACACTAAAATGCAGTCAAAATAGATTTAGGACTATGTAATCAATGAAATTGTGTTGTATGTTTTTAAAGTAAATAATAATAAATAATCTAACAAAAAATGATCAAATATAATAAATATTGTTTTTCTATTGATTTGATAAAAATAATAAATAATCTAACAAAAAATGATCAAATATAATAAAGATAGTTTTTCTATAGTTTTGATAAATAATCGGTAGCTTCATCACCTATTCGCCTATATAATGTAGAAAATTAAAAGAATGATTATTTTTCACTCGCCATTGAAAATAAAGTAGATTAAGCTAAATGACTCCTTACTCAATCTCTTTCAAAACATTTCTTGCTTTGGTTTTGATAATTATTTCTTTTAAAAGTGGTTACTCTAGATCTTTAATCCCTATTAAAGATTATGATTCCCTATGAGCAAGTCATTGTCATAATAATGATGAATTTTGGGTTTGTCCACCCCCATAAAGGAAAACATGTATCTAATACGCTAAAACAAGGATCAATCATTACAGATAAATTATTTATAATATCCGAGCATGATTCTCCAACTTGGCAACCTATTCCAAGGTGGAAACTTATTCCAATGTTGCATAAAATACAATCATCATCAAAAGAAGAGTAAATCAAACCATACCTGTTCTAAAAAAATTATGTGATTCTGTCTTCAATATGATGATTTATTTGATAATTGGTGAATTTCAATTTCAAAATAAAAATCTTTCTTTCTCCCTTTCTCTCTTTTTAATTATTATTCCAAAAGCATCCTTTTTTTTTTGGTCCTAACAATCAATATCAATTGAATAAATAATAATTTGATTCAAATCAAGTTTAATTTATACACTGATGGCAATGGTGTAAAGGTTTAATTTATACATTATCACTGCCAAAAAAGTAACTTTTAGAGGCAACAAATATTGACATTAATAAAGAGTGTTAAATTCTTTACTGACATTAATTAAGTGTCTGTAACATCTCGTAACCCGATAGATAGTATTACATAAAAAAAACTAAATATTTATTTTTGGAAGGACTAGGAGAAATCTGAAAACTATCCTAAATTAAAAAGTGAGTTTTGGTCATTTTCAAACGGCCATAACATCTAGATAAGGAAGATTTAGGGGCAGTTATTCATATTGATGGAAAGCCCTTGAGAAACTCTTTCCAACGCTGTCGAGTTTGGTCGTTTTCGATTTCGTATGAGGGAGATATGCCTTTCGGATGTTGGGTTGTTGGACTGAGGAAAGTCCAATCCGGATTTTAGTAAGGGTAAAGTTGTCTTTTCACCCTACTATTTCCTATTTTATTTTAAGGGTTTAATTGAGGTAAAATTAAGTGTTGTTCATATTAGAAAATACTTTTTACTCTTAGGGTTTGGTAGAAGGGAGAAGAAGGAGAAGGGAGAAAGATCAATATTTCATATAATTCCTAGTCGATTCCAATATTCTAAGGTATCTGATATCTTTCTGTGTTGGGTTTGTTTACCCACACGCAAACATATTTAATTGAACGAGTTTTGAATAGATTGGTTCATGAACATTGAAGTTCTTGATGAACAATTATTGAATTCTTGTTGGTTGAGTTGTAGTATGCCGTTAGTTGTTTGATTTGTATTTCCAACATGTTTTACGAGTCTAATCTATTGGGTATTGAGGTTATCAGTGATACTATGTGATTGGGGGAGATACATTGAAATATAAAATGTTTAGAGATAAAAAATGGAGAAGAAAAGTCAGAAATCTCGTCTATCACACCTTGGGGCACTGCACCTACCAGAGCCCCTCTGGACAGTCTCTGTCTGACTTAATCTGGCGCGCCGCACCAGCCAGAGCACTTCAGAGTAGAGTCAGCCCACCTGGCTCTGGCGCTCCGCGCCTATTAGAGCGTAAAGGTCACCAAGAGGCCCCATTTTCCCCTATCTTCTCTTATGAGTTCCTAAGGGATGTACCTAAAATCCCTAGTCGATTAATACTCTAAGGAACATTTAAATGTCGTGAGAATCATGAACCTTGAACACATAATTCAATTGAAGGGAAGTTAAGATCAAAGCCAAGGAAGTTAAGGAGTTAAATCTAAAGCTATGAAGTCAGTTAAAGTAAAGTTTCTTAAAGCTTCCAAGAGTCTTAATTTAACATTTTAACTTCTTTTTAAGGCTGAAGTTTCAATTTAAAGAAAACATAAAGAGTTAGTTCAATTCTCAAAAGTTATAAGGTAACTAAGTATTCCCTAAGAGTTAAGTTTCAATTTAAGCAAAGAATAAGAGTTGAGTTCATTTCTCAAAAGATATATAAGAGAACTAAGTACTTCCTAAAACTTTATAAATGTTTTTACATTTAAGTCAAGAGGAAACTAAGATTTACCAACAGAGTTTTGAACAAGCAAAGGAAACATTGATTCTAAGATGGCTTTTTTTAATCTAAAAAGGGTTGAACAAATTATCTCAACCAAGAGGAAAGAGGTTATATTAAAAGCATGAGCTAAAGTATATTTTGGGAGTAGTATCGAGCACAGATGTGGGGTGAGAGTTCATACTAACTCAAGTCTCCATGTATATCATGCAACCATCATGGATATTAACAGGTCATACTTTTTAGATGATCACGTAAATTTAGCCAGTGGATCCACTATATTGAAGATGTTCTATACGACGACAAAACTATAAGACAATTATGATAGTGTGGGCGAGACGTTGTATCACCACTTAGGCTCATAATGGTGGTTGTCGGTTAGGGAAACTCCCTAAGAACTATATTACTTCCTATATATAAGTAAACTTGAGTTTGCTACTGCATTTCCTTTGACGAATTGAGTTTCTTTACTCTTTTACAAGCTTTATATATATCGCATGTGTTTTAAATTGCTTTATATACATATATTGACTTGAGTAATTCTTGAATTTGAACAGAGCCAAGGTAAGTTAATCTTATTCTAATCGTGCCGAAGTTAATGTTTTGCATTCTAACTGGCATACTAGTACACTCAATGTACGGATACGAGTGGCCTGCATCATCTTATGATAGAGATGCAAGTAACCGGATCAGCATCCACTGCCACGTTGACCCAGTTTGAGCACTCAAAGTCATTGGTGAGCCTCCTTGCATTCAGGAGGATTCTTTTTATGTATTTAGACTTGTTTCTTTGTTAGAATATTATGGGGTCTGTCCCAAAATTCATCTTAGTATTTATAAAGGCTTCCTAAATAGATTGTCAGATTGTTCAATTGAGTCTCTTTTATTTCAGATATGACATTTTAAGACAAAATATCCATTTTGGCTAACATATTAATTTAGGCATTTTATGAAAATGTTCTTTCTTTAATTTTAAGTTGATTTACGTCTTTCGCTGAGTTAAGTGGGTCAGTCCAAAGGTTCTCTCAAGACCAGCAATGGTCATTGGGTGTCGGCCACATCTAGGGTGTAGGATCAAGGCGTGACAAACTTTGTATCACAACACAGAGTTCAAGAGTCCTAGGGAGTCTATGAAGTCGTGGCTATAGAGTCATAGTAATTAATTTGAAGCACACCACATCTATTATTAGAAGATTGTGACATTTAGGAATTCCTTCACTTCTTTCACATTCCTTTTCGTACGTTAGAGTTTATCGCAAAAAAAGCTTCCTTCTAATTCATGCATGCGCGTGTTTTCATATCATCATGCCTCCACGAAGAGAAATTAGAGGTCGCCAGCTAAAAGGAATGTTGAGGAACCAGAGGTACCTAATGCACACAACATGAAAACTCAAGGGGATATCACCAATAAAGAGTTCGGCGAGGCTATTCGAATGCTCAACCAAGCGGTGACTAAAAAAATCGAGCAACAAAGGGGAGATCGATAAGAAGAGGCTGACGCTTTGAGGATTTAGGAATTCTTGAGGATGAATCCCCCAAGCTTCACTCGTTCGAGTACTACTAAGGACCCGGAGAATTTTGTGAAGAGTTGAAGAAGGTATTCGATGTGATGCATGTGAGTGATGATGAAATAGTTTAAATAGATGCATATCAACGTAAGAATGTGGCTAGAACATAGTCGGATCAGTGGAAGGAGGGAAGAGATGATGATGCACCACATCCTAGTTGGGCTTCCTTTGAAGAAGATTTCTTGGGGTATTTTTGTCCCCGGGAACTAAAGACATCAAAGGTACGAGAGTTTCTTATTATGAAATAGGACTTCTTTAGTGTTGATGAATATAAGTTGAAGTTCACCGAACTGTCCTGCTATGCTCCTTATATGATTAAAGATACGAGAAGAAGAATGAGCTTGTGGTTGCTGGTTTGGGTCGTGCAACAAGCAAACAAGGTAGGGATGCAATGTTGATTGGGAACATGGACATTTCAAGGGTAATGGTAGATGTGCAACAAGTTGAAGATGAGAAGATGAGCAATACAGAGGAGTATAGGAACAAGAAATCTATGACTCGGAATGAGTCTGGTTAGTAGTGGTTCAAGTAGACCACAATTTCAGAAGCATTGATTTAACTTGGTTTCACGGTACTTGCAATGTTTTTTCCTTAAGATTGGTGTGTGTCTTTATCCTTTTTGTGGTAATTTTACTATGTTTATTTCTTTGTTTTGCAGGAAAGTTGTCCAAAACTAAAACGCAGAAGGCTGTGAAGAATTAGTGCAAAAATGACGACGAAGCTCATCGACGGCTCGTCATCCCATCGACGGACCGTAGATGGTGACCGTCGATTGGAGGTTCAGGCATCTTGATGCAACTCGGGGAATTCTGACTAAGTGTGGGGCTACGGAAATATTGACGGTTCGTCCGTTGATTTACAAACCGTCCTGAAAAATGTCGATTTGATCAGAGAATGTCCCAGTACTCGATTTTGAAGAAAATCTAAGTGTGGAACGACTAGAAGTATCAACGGACCGTAGGTGAATCGACGGAGGCAATCGACGATCCGTCATTTCATTGACAGAGAGTCTGTGGGGGTCGTTGATTGAAGCCGCGTTTTGGACAAATTGCGTTATTTGGAATCTTTCTAATTTAGGACTCTTTTTCTTATAAATAGGGGGTAAAACCTCATTTTTTGGATTGGATTCTTTTACTAATTTCGTACTTTTGTTCTTGGAGATTTGTTTTTGTAACTTGGGCATTAATTCAAATTATCGGATTGGGTTTTTAATTCATGATTTATTATTTATCAATTATGTATTGTGTTCTTCTAAGCATGGGTAACTAAATCCACAACTAGGGTTGTGGGAACCAAGGGTGATTAACAAAATAAACCTAGTTAAAACAACAATTCTCAAATAGGTTATTGCATGCATCGATAATTATTTCATTTAGAAGTCTTTTTAACGAGTACATGCATTAGAACTCGCCTTATTGCTACTTGCCGTACCAAAGGGGTAGTTAATAGGAAAAGAATTATCGACATAGATTTAGTGAATACTATCTAATAGGCTAGTTTCGATTTGTGCGACTTAAAAACAACGCCATACATTGAATATGATACTTAATATGAAGTAAAAGTAAAGGTTAGTAACTTAGACGCACGTAAGCGAACTAAGCTACGGGATGAAATTCTCTAAATGCCGGACGAAGGATTTAGAGATACATAACTTATCACTTTGCATGCAAAACACTAGGAAAGATTTTTTTATAGCTAGAATTATGGCGTTATGAACCTACGGAGAACAGTTACACCCTATTTTCTCTCACAACTTGATAAACACTAATAATTCACTCTTTCTACTTGTTTGATTTCACAACATTACAACACTTTTGTTTCATAACCCCCCCCCCCCTTTAATTACTAGTTCTCTGAAAGGACTTGACTAAATATTAGAGGTAATCGTACATCAAAGTTAAGTCTAAATCATTTTTCTCGTGGGATCGACCCCAACCTAATAGTTGGGTTCTTTACTTGATACGACCGCTTATACTTGTTTAGGAATGTGTAATTTTAGTGTATCAAATTTTGTCACCGCTGTGGGGGAAAGTGGATTTTATATTAACTTTAAGAACAATTACGGAATTTTAGTCAACAATTTCCTAATTTTACTTTTTTCTCTTTAGTTTTTGTTTGTCTCAGGTCTAGATCTAGTGTATGCAAAGTAAATGGAATCAAGGAAAACCAAAAGTACCATTCGATCCTGAACTTAACCGGACACTCCGCATAATGAATTACCAACAGATTATTGCGAATCTAGGTAATGGGATCAACTGTCACCTTCCTCCGCCGGTTGATGCTCAGAACCAAGTGATTGTGGAGAACCCTGGTGGTGGTGGTTTAAAGAGGCAACCTTCCGCCCCACGCCCTCAAGAGTTCTATAGGGGCACAATTAACATCAGTGACTCTGATGGGCCTCTTGACCTACCTCCTCTACCACAGGGTCACATTTTCGTGATAACTAGTAGCTTGATGCAGATGTTAACTACCAGAGGTTTGTTTTCGGGGCTACCATCTGAGGATCCATATGATCACATCGCCAAAATGAGGTTGGCGTGTAAGAGTTGTGTAGGGAAGCCAGACTTGGACATGGACGTCATCGGGATAAGAGTGTTCCCTCTCTTACTGACGGGAGAGGCTGCAATTATGTTCACTGAGTTGTTCTATATTTCGATCTATGCTTGAGACCAGTTGAGGGATGTGTTCCTATAAATTTAATACCCGGTGACTAAAAAGCTCAACCACAATGATAGAGTGAACAACTTTGTGTCATTGCTTGGGGAGTCGGTCAGTAGCTCTTGGGATAGATTCACCTCATTCGCAAGAAGTGTTCCAAACCACAGCATTGATTATTAATCATTGAAAGAGTACTTCTAACGGGAGCAAGATGATAATGATAAGGCACTTCTTGATAGTGTTGCAGGTGGTTCTTATGGTGAGTGCACGTATGCAAAGATCGCAGAAAAGTTAGAGAAAATCTCTCACAACAATAAGTCTTGGAGCACTAGGAAGTCGGACACTAGGAGAAACACCTTTGCAGTGCAAGCTACACACAACCCGACCACAGATGAGATTTGTGACGAGATGGCTCAAATGAGAACTGGGCTCGGGTTGTTATTGAAACATGTCACTGGGATTGTAGAGAAAGTAAATGCGGTGAAGTATTTGACTAAACCACCACCGCCACCGGATGACTACTACTATGAAGAGGACTCTGATACAGTGAATGACAAGACGAGGGGTTTCCGACCGAATTCTCAACGCTTCAATAAGGAGAATTGGCGCCAAGGTCATGGAAATCAAGGTCGGAACTATGGAAATTACAAGTGATAGGGCCATTATGTTAGAGATGGAAACTACAACCGTGACAACAACTTCAACCGAGGTAACTATGGTAACAGAAATGATCGAAGTGGTCCCTCTGTTCTACCTCAAAATAGGGAAGTTTCTCCTAGGGATGGTGGAGGTAGTATCGCGCGAGTTGAAGATATTTTAATGAGCACGCCAAGGAGTTGATAGGTGATTTGGCTAATATTGGGCAAAAGGTGGATGTGCATGTCGTCTCAATGAAGAAACTTGAGTTGCAAATGGACCAATAGTTTTATACTGTGAACCCACGTCAACCGGTACTCTTCCTAGCAATACAATTCAAAATCTAAAAAAAATGATGGACATTGCATGGAGGTCACTACTCGAGGGGGTAAGAAAACCATTGATCCAGCTATGCCATCTGTAGTAGAAGATGAGGTGAGAAAAGATTATAAGGTAGTGGAAGCTAGTGGTAAGTTGGTAGACCAAGTGGTGAAAGAAGATGAGATACCCCAAAAGGTGATCCTCGTTCCTAGACCACCACCATTCCCGCAAAGATTAGTAATGAAGAATGAGGATGGTAAATACCAGCGTCTTATTATTTTGTTGAAAAAACTTTCCATCAACTTCTCTTTGATAGAAGCTCTTGAACAAATGCCCGGTTAAGCCAAGTTTATGAAAGATATGGTTACAAAGAAGAGATCAGTATGCTTTGAGGATGATGACCGAATGCAACATTGTAGTGCGATTGCTACAAGGTCTATTGTGCAAAAGAAAGAAGATCCGGACGCTTTCACTATTGCATGTACCATCGGTTCGTTACACTTTGTTAAAGCACTATGTGATCTCGATGCAAGCATAAATCTCATGCCTCTCTCCGTTTGTAAAAAATTGGATTTGGCTGATCCAAAGCCCACTGTGATGCGGTTACTGATGGCCAATTGAACAGTGAATAGGCCTATTGATATACTCCATAATGTGTTTGTAAAGGTGGAGTCATTTATATTTCCAGACGATTTTGAGATTCTTGAGTGTAAGGTGGATTTTGAGGTGCCTATTATTCTTGGGAGGCCATTTCTTGCTACTGGTCACGTATTGGTTGACATGCAAAGAGGGCAAATGAATTTTAGGTTAAACAATGAAGAAGTAACTTCAACATTTGTAGGTCCATGAATTAGAGTGGTGAGCTCCAACGGTATCTGCTATATCCTACAGGGTTGAGAGTACGTCTGAGGTACAAATCAAACAGTGCCTTGGTGTTGAGGCACTAGCAACAGTGATTATAAATTTTAAGAGTGATGGTATTAAAGAGTATGGGTCGTTAGTTGAAGCACTAGATCGAGGTGAATTTTGGTTCAAACAAAAGAAATTGGAATTAGATATGAATCATCGTGAGTCTCCATCCGCAAAACCATCTATTGAGGAGACCCCAAAATTAGAGCTTAAGGTTCTACCACCTCATCTGAAGTATGTATTCTTGGGAATAGATTACACTTTACCAACAATAATTGCATCGGATTTGAATTTGTGACAGGTAAAGTGTCTGGTAGAAGTGTTAAAGAGGTTCAAATGAGAAATTGGTTGGACTATTGCGGATATTATTCGGATCCCAACTTGTATTCGTTCACACAAAATTCAATTTATGCCCCATCACAATCCAAGTATTAAGAACGAAAGACATTTGAATCCACCTATGCAAGAGGTATTTAAGAAAGAGATTATTAAGTGGTTGGATTCCGGAGTCATATATCCTATCGCAGATAGTAGTTGGGTATGCCCTGTTTAGTATGTTCCCAAAAAGGGGGAAATGACACTGGTTCCTAATGAGAAGAATGAGCTTGTACCAATGAGACCGGTGACCAGATGGAGAGTTTGTATGGATTACAGGAAGTTGAATGCATGGACTGAGAAGGGCCATTTCCCTATGCCCTTCATGGATCAGATGTTATATAGACTCGCATTAAAAGGATAGTACTATTTTCTTGATAATTATTCGTGTTACAACCAAATCTCTATTGCACCGGAGGATCAAGACAAAACCGCCTTTACTTGCCTTTTTATGGGACATTTGCATTCAAGAGGATGCCTTTTGTGTTGTGTAATGCACCGGCTACTTTTCAGAGATGTATGATGTCAATATTCTTCGATATGATGGAGAACACTATTGATGTGTTTATGGATGACTTTTCAGTTGTTGGCAATTCTTTGGATCATTGTTTCAGTCACTTGGCGAAGGTTCTCAAAAGATGTGAAGATTGCAACCTTGTGCTAAATTGGGAAAAATGTCACTTCATGGTGAAAGAGGGTATTGTATTGGGCCATCGCATCTTAGAGAAGAAGATAGAGGTTGATCGAGCATAAGTTAAGGTTATAGAGGGACTTCCTCCACCCATCTCGGTAAAAGGTGTGAGAAGTTTTCTTGGGCATGCGGGCTTCTATCGGAGGTTTATTAAGGATTTCTCAAAAATTGCACATCCTCTCTGCAAGTTACTTGAGAGGGAATGTAAATTCAATTTTGATGAGTCTTGTCTAAAGGCATTTGAAGATTTGAAGAAGTAGTTGGTGTCTGCGTCCATAATTCTTTCCCCAGATTGGAGTAAGCCATTTGAGGTGATGTGTGATTCTAGTGGGGTTGATCTTTGTTTGGTATTGAGACAAACAAGGGATAAAATCCTTCACCCCATCTATTATGCTAGTAACTCCCTAAATGAAGCACAAAAGAACTACACTGTGACTGATCAAGAGATCCTTACGGTGGTATTTGCATTAGAAAATTTTCGCTAATATTTTCTTGGCACTAGACTTATAGTGAATACTGACCACTATGCTTTGAGGTATTTGATGTAAAAGAAGGATGTGAAACCAATATTGATTAAATGAGAGCTACTATTGCAAAAGTTTCATTTTGAGGTGAAAGATAGAAAAGGGAGCGAAAATCAAGTTGTCGATCAATTGTTTAGATTAGAGGATGAAGTTATGCGAGAGTTGGGTGAAAAGGCTAAAATTGATGATACCTTCCCTGATGACCATGTATTGACCGCTTCTCATGACTTTATCCCATAGTTCGCCGATTTTGCAAATTATCTGGCTAGTAATATAGTCCCATCGGACTTGTCCTTCCATCAGAGAAAGAAGTTCATGCATGATGTGAAAAATTTCTTTTGGGATGAGTTTTATTTATACCGGAGTTGTGCTGATGGGCTTATTCGCCGTTGTGTTCCGTAAGTTGAGATGCTAACTGTTTTGGAGGCATGCCATTCCTCGCCTATGGGTGGGCATCATAGTGGTATCCGAACTTCCCATAAGATTTTGTAGTGTGGTTACTATTGTCCAACCATCCACCAAGATGCTCATGAGTTTTCCAAGGCATGTGATAGGTGTCAAAGAGATGGAGGCATTTTGAAGAGGCATGAGATCCCTTTAAATTCCATTCTAGTCATTGAGTAGTTTGATGTATGGGGCATTGATTTTATGGTCCCGTTTGTGAGTTCTCATGGGATGAAATATATTTTTGTGGCGGTGGATTAGCACTTGCTAAAAATGAAGGGAAGGGAGTCACTGCGTTCTTGAAAAAGAACATCTTCTCCAGATTTTGGCACAGGCAGGGCCATTATTAGTGATGGGGGATCCCACTTTTGCAACAAGTTGTTCAAAGGGCTATTGGACAAAAATGGAGTTCTCCATAATTTAGCCACTCCGTACCATCCACAAACTAGTGGGGAAGTTGAGGTGTACAACAGAAAAATCAAGCAGATCCTGTCGATAATGGTGAATGCTAATAGAACGGATTGGTAAAGGAGGCTTGATGATGCTTTTTGGTCTTACTCGACTGTATACAAGACCCACATAGTTATTTCTCCACACCAACTTGTATATGGGAAGAGTTGTCACTTGCCGGTTGAGTTAGAGAACAAGGCCATGTGGCCGATGAAGACACGAAGATGGATTGGAATGAAGCAGTGGAACAGAGACTTAATGGGTCGAATGATCTTGATGAGTTTTACCTAAAAGCATATGAAAGTTCACCCATCTACAAAGACAAGATGTAGAAGTACCACGACCAAAAGATTGAGAAGCGCAAATTTGCGGTTGGGACTTGGTGCTTTTATTCAACTCTACGTTGCGCTTGCTTCTGGGCAAACTCAAGTCCAAATTGACTGGGCCATTCTTGATCACTAATCTTTTGCCACATGGAGCGGTTGAGTTGGAGAACAAAGAGAGTGAAAGAGAGGGTTCAAGAATCATGGCAAATCGCCAAAGAATCAAGATCTATCTAGGGCATGCGGAGAGTGTCCATGAAGTGGTTGAAGAATATCGCGTTGATGAAGTCTGAGTAATCAAGGATCTTACGTTGTGTCGCGACGTTAAATAAATTGCTTCTTGGGAGGCAACTAAATGTGTATCCTCTAGCCAACGATAGGTTTTTCTTTTCTTTGTAGGAATATTTGCATGCTTTTGTTTAGTTTTGTTTTACTCTATTTCATGTGTTAATGTTTTTTAGTGTGTTGGTTAGATAGTAGTTTAAGGTCCGTGTCTCAAAGTATCCAGAAAATTACAAAAAAAATGGCTTCATAGGTGCTTAATGTGCCGGGGCCAAACAATAAGAATTCTATTGAAATTGGTCAGGTACACAAATTTACGGACCAACTGACAGGGCCGTCGTTCCATCAATGGACCATCAATAGTGTCCGTAGATTCAAGGTATGTTTAGAATTTTTTCTAAGTCTGTGGACAATCGATGGTCCGTCGATTGACGTACGGACCGTTGACGGGGTATTGTCAGTTCACAAAAGCCAGTGACCCAACGCAACCCGAACGGCTATATTAACGTATATCTATTCACTTACCCTCCCACACCTTTTAAAATTCCCTCCCAACTGTTTCCCTATCCTTGTTCCCTTCTTTATCCATTAACTCCTACAATCACTCCTTTCAATTTTCTTCCAAAAACCCAATTCTCTTTAACTCCCAGATTTCCCAAAACACTAACCCCTCAGTTTCTACTCTGTCTCCTTTATGTGTTCTCCGGTCGGTGTTTGAAGGCAGGCACGTAGGTTGGTGTTTCTAGATCACCCACTCATTCACTCCATTACAACTTACAGGTATTTCATTTTCCTTTGCTTAAAGAATTCTCGTTAATTTGCTTGTGAAAACGAATAGATTGTATGTGGGTCTTGACTTAGGGACAAAATTGCATGTTAAACTTGTTAAAATTGGGTTTTATGTCCCTTAGAATGATAGAAAGTGAATGGGTTGGGGTTGGAATCTAAATTCAATATGCTTGTTGTTTTTCCGACTTAGGGCTTGATAGTCTCGTAGAGTCCATGATCAAAATTTGCAAAATCAAAGACCTAAGAATGAGGTATTGGTCTTATGCTTGTTATACATGTTGGGTGAACTTGTAATATGCTTGTAATTGTCCACATGTGGGGTTAAAACCAAGTCCTAAAAAACCTTCTCTGACCAACAGAACGAGACCCTCTCTACGGACTTTGATGCGGTACATCGATGGGTATCATCTAAACCTGCTTAACTTTGGAATGACGAAAGTGGACTACGGTCCATCGATTGATCGACGGGCCGTTTTGCACGTCCATCGTTTCTGACTGAAACTTTGATTCCTGAGATTTTTTATACGCTCATATTATACTTTCCTAAATAATTATAAGTGGTCATATCAAGTAAATAATCTAATTATTAGGTTGGGGTCTATTCCATGAGGTAAATGGTTTAGACTTAACTTTAGTCAACGATTACGTCTGTTTTGTCAAGTCCTTTTCGAAAAAAGTTAATTCAAAAAAGGGGGTTTTGTGAAACAAAAATGTTTAATTATTTCTAAGTAAAGCAAGTAGCAAGATTAAAACTTTGCTTTTTATCAAGTGGTGAGAAAAAACTAGGGTGTAAGTGTTCCCCATAGGTTCATAACGCGGTAATCCTAGCTATAACAATTCTTTCCTACTGCCTTGCATGCCAAGTGATAAGTTATGTATCTCTAAATCCTTGGTCCGACATTTAGAAAATTTCACCCCGTACCTTGGTCTGGCTACGTGTCTAAGTTACTAAACCTTACCTTTACCTAATATTAAGCATCATATTCGATGTATGGCTTAGTTACTACTTCTCACCAATCGAAACTAGCCTATTAGATAGTGTCCACTAAAATTATGTTGATAATTCTTTTCCTATTTACTACCCCCTTGGTCCGACAAGTAGAAATAGGACAAGTTCTAACGCGTGCACTCGTTAAAAAGACTTCTATACGAATGAATTATCAATACATGCAAGAATCTATTCTAGAATTGTTATTTAGCTACTTTTACCTTGTTAATCACCCATGGTTCCAACAATCCTAGTTGTGGATTTAGTTACCCATACCTAGAAATAAATGATTCCTGGTTGTTACACAATAATTTATGTACTTACTTTGACAAGTTTGGAGAAAATCCAGAAATACCACTTGAAATAGCAAAATTCACTTGTAAATCGATTCCGGAAATTTGATATAATTGCCCAAGTCGCAAAGTCAAAATTACAAGAACTAAAGTACGAAAAATAGTAAAAATTCTAATCCCAAAACCGAGGTATTTTACCCTATTTATAATAATAAAGTCCTAAATCAAAAGGAGTTAAATATAAGCAAAGTTTGTCCCAAAACTCGTCTTTAATCGACGACTCCATAGACGGTCCGTCGATGAAACAACGGACCATCGAATGCCTCCCTTAGTCCATATTTAGCATATTCTTTGAGCATCCAAATTGCACCTTCTCTGATCCTATTGACGGACCAACAACACGGTCCGTCGATTAGTTGACGGACCGTCGATCCTTCCGTAGACCCACACTTTGTCGGAATTCCGCGAGTTGGTTCCTGATGCTCGAACCTTCAATCAACGGTCACTACCTACGGTCCATCGATGAGACTAAGGGCCGTTGATGACTTTGTGGGTCACTTTTGCACTAATATCTGCAAAGTCTTCTACATTTCCATTTTGCATAACTTTCCTGCAAAAATAGAGATAAAAACACATTAAAATTACTACAAAAAAGGCCCTAGACAAATACTAAACTTAGGGGAAAAGGATGGAAAGCAGCGTGAAACCACAGTACATCAACATCCTTAACTGAAATTTGTTATTTTTCCTCAAGCGACGCACTATGACTCACCACAACACCTTTGTACAAAAGTATCCTATTTTAAGCTTTCACAAGCATTTGGCTATCAATCACGACTATTTTCATTCCATTAATGAATGATTTCACTCTTAGGCTAATTCATGTGGATCAGACCATGACACAGACTCACCATGCACCGACACCTCTACTCTTTTATCTCTCCCCAAGGTACAAACTTTTGGATATTGCAACTGGTGCCCTCATTTCAAAAGATATCCTCCTTATTCACACAATGATTTCAAATTTGAGTATAAGGATCATTATTCAACTCTCACGCTCAGAACAACTTCACACCTAGTTGACACTTGTCGCCATAGGATTGCCCTTATTTTCACTTCTTAAGTTCACCATATTAGACTCTTAGGATCACGATAGGACTTTCTTGGTTTGTAATGTAGGCTCTGGGTCAGGGTTGATACATATGGGTACATTTTAGTGACTAGTGGCCTTTATTGACATTAGGGCTAAGAATCCTACCTCTTTCATTGTCTATTATGCCCTACTATTCCTTTTCTTGTACTCTTTGCCTTGTTTACTCCTTTCGTTCTCCTTTTGTGGAAATGACTCTTTCTTATTTATATTTGATAATGGCTTTAACTGATTCACTTCTCTTTAACCACACTTTCTTTTTTTTCATTTTTCTAATATTAATCCTTTTAGCCCCACTTTTCAGACATTACTCATAATAGCCACCCTGAATTTATGGCTTAGCCATGAGTCGAGGTACACAATACCATTGGGTCAGGGCAAATACGAGGTATGTTTTTGTGCTAGCCACCCTTAACTTATGATTTTGGCCTTAGTTGAGTTGCTCATGTCCAAGGAAGGACCAGGGCCAATACATTATACCCAGGGAAGATGAGTTGGGGTAGAAAAGAAAGGTCCACTGTAAGCTCAAAATATTTAGATCAAAAAAGGATCAATGTCATTTGGTTTTGTTTTATTTAGGCTAAAGATTGACTAATTTGAACAAGGGCCTATGATCCTTTCCTAATTCTCTAACACAAATTTCTTTTTGAAGGCTAACCGGGCAAGTTCTAGCTAGGTACCAACAGTGGAACAATCAACTTTCCTCACACTCTCTTAACACCACATTACCCAACCAGATTATCGAACACCTGGTTCGAGTGTTAGATTAAGGGTCATTCAATGGTGCATCTCTATATCATGCTTAGAGATAACACATTCAACATTCACTATGCCTAATCATGCATGCATTCTCTTTAGAACGAGATACATTCATATTTAGCCATCATGCTTCAGATTTCACATACATACTTTGTACAAGATACTAAAAATGTCGGTTCAACAGTAAAATAACCAATCTCATGGGGTAAAAGAACACAGGCAAGAAAACAACCAAGAGAGGATCGTGAGTTGGGCTACTCAGACTTCACCTTAGCACGCACTTTCCATTTACCCCACCCAGAACAAGAAAGCATCCAATTGTCCCCAATGCATAAGAAATATAAAAAGGCAAGGAGGTAGGTGAAGCAAACCTGAGGCGCATTGCTTCATAGATCAACAAGCAGGAAGGTCTGGTTTCTCGAAACCCGCTCCATTAGTAGTAGGGCACCATAAGTAGTGTTCGCAGCAATGTTGGCACCCTCAGTGGTGCTCCTCTCAGCAGCCTCCAATCTGTAGCTAGACACCCCAGCATCTAACTCATGGGCCCTCATCTGTCGGGCCTCCTCATCAAGTTATGAGTGTCTCCTCACAGCATTCATCTCTAATCGCTCTCTCTTCCTATCCCAAGCACCCTCACCCTCACTTGTGTGAATGGGATGGTGCATCTTAGCAAGCTCACGTGGAGGAGGCGGTAGTGTACTTGTGGTATGGAACATAGCAGTAATCTCCGTATCCTCAGCAAGCTCCACAGGTGCGGCCTCAGGCTTGGTTACCCTCATGGCTAAGATAGCATCAACATCAGCCCTCAGACTCGCCACATTCGCCTGGAGAGTCATCAAATCAATGGTGGGGGATGGGCGTGCGAGGACTCTCAATTCAAAAGCATCGAGGCGCTGGTTGACCTCTTGAATTCTCTACTTCGTCTGCTGAGAAACCTTCTTCTATATCCGGTCCTCAGCCTCGGTAAGGAACTTCTACATTCGAGGCTGGATATGGAGCAACAATATGGCAATGTGTGCTTCAAGCTTCAGGACCCTAGCAATCGGGACCATTGCTGCTGATGGTCTAGACTGGGAGGAACTCGATGCCCCACTAGTTCCCGTGGCAGACTCAACAGAGGTGGTGTTGGTAGGCTCTAAAGTAGCATGATTGGCCCCTTGGGTTTGCTCTACCGTATCTGCGAGGGTTCTCACCCAACGGCTGCACATCCACTCGGGGCCGTCTATTTGGTGCCTCCCCATTGCTCTGATCCCTGACGAGACCTATGTCCACTGTCCCGGTAGATGTACGGAGAACATGTCTATGCCAAATGGGCACTCCACCAGACCTGCACAACTCAAAAGTCATACAGGGAAAATGGTAAGTGGACGAGGCCTTAAAATCCTTCTCATAGATAACAGACAGCAAGAACCTGGGAAAATTAATCTCGAACCCAGCAACCAAAGTAGCAACCAAGACCGGTCTATCACACATAAGTATGTTGTCTACAGTTGTGGGGGATAGGCGGTGGCGGACCAAAACGCAGATGAACTTGGCTCCAAACGTGAGGTTGACCTTTTTGATAATGCCTCTGGGGTCCAGCACCCAGTCTGCCCCTCATGGTCTACGGATATGTGAAGGGCAATCCACCTCTTGGTTGTCTCTCTCAAATTCTTGTCTCGCTAGAAATGGCATTGCTTAACCACTTCCCATCTATAGTCAAACTCGGGGGAGAGGGGGAACCTTGTTGGCATCGGTATCCGCACCGTATAAGAAACAACGATTGGCAGGCAAAGATATATCCACTCGGCAGCCACGGACTCGAACATATGTATGTTGTGCCTGTTTGACGGGGTTAGACCGCCTATCCAAAGAACCTTGAAGAGTTGCTACGTAAGAGGCGTAGAAATCTCGCAACAACTCCTCACTTTAGTCGTCCCACACTCCTAGCAATCCACTCGAGTTGTTGGAGGGTGAACAGGTCATGTATCATAGGGACAATGTGTAGACTCCTTGTAAGAACCCGTCGCTCAACTGTCAGAGTCCAAGTCATCACCTCATTATCATTGAGCAGCTTGGCGTCCTTGTAGATCTGGTATTTCCCCTTTACGCACAACCGGTTAGACTAATAAGAAACTGGTGCAGGTTCCTCATGTTGGAGTGACGAAGGAGACTCAAAAATCTTGATCTCATCAGACGAGGCATGGTACGCAGGTGCATTTGAAATAGTGGCTCCTTATGATCCAGAACCTAAGGCAGTGGCCTCATTCAACCCGGTAGAGTTGGCCGATTCAGAACCGGAAGCCTCGTCGGAGCCAGATAATTCCTGAGAACCCGAGGCAGACCCAGACTGTATGTCGTTCAGTGTGCGCTCCTCATTAGACTCGGAGGCAGAGACTACGCCGTATGCCACCTTCTTGGGAGTGCCCCGAGTGGCCCTAGCAGCTGATATTGGTGTCTGATTCACTGGTGTCATGTATTCGAGGTAACACTCATTGTCCGACAATCCAATCATCCAGCGTGAAGGTTCCACGGACTTAGACTGTCCTCTAGAATAGACAATATCCAGCTTGGGGGCCATTTGTACCTGCAAAAGAGATTTATCACTTTCATTGTAATCATCCTACACACACAAAATAAGCAAAACAAACTTTGGAAGAAAAGACACAGTGAAGTGTAAAACTAGGCAAGGGGCACTATCGACGGTCCGTCAATGAGTCGATGATCCGCTTCAAGGGTCCGTCCGTGTACGCCTAAGCAAAATGCAGAGGTTACAGGTCAACAGAACTTGCAGTTAGAACTGATGGTCGTGCTGAACGGCCCGTCGATTGATCGACGGACCGTAGTCCACGTCCGTCGTTGGACACTTAGAAAATTTCAGAATGCTTCGGAGATCAGGATTTCAGTTAGGAACGGAGGACGTGCAGGACATCCTATTGATTAATTGACGGACCGTAGTCCACTATCGTCGTCCTAGTGTTAAGCAAATACAGGGTTCAGCTATCGACGGACCCCATTGACGATTCGTAGATAGGGTCTCGTACTGTCGGTCAAAGACTGAATTTTCAGACCTTCTTTGCACCCCGCAAATGGAAAATTTCAAGTATATACCAAGACACACAACTTTAAATAACAATCAGCAAACAACTTTATCATTCCTAGGGCTTCGCGTTTGCAAATTTCTATCTTGATTCTAAGAGACTAACAAGCCCTAAATCGGAGAACAATAAATCAAACAATATTCAGAGTTCATTTTAGACAGTTTGCACCCCAACCCATTCACTTTCGATCATTCCAAGGGACATGAAACCCAATGTTGACAAGTTAATCATGTAAAGTTGTCCCTAAGTCAAGATCCACATACAATCAATTCGGTTTCCAAGCAAATGAACATTAATTCAGAGAGCAAATAAGAATGATATACATGTATTCTGTAGTGGAGTTAAAGTGTGAGTGAATTTGCAACAACAACTGACAAGCCCGCCCTCAAACACCTACCAGAAAATGCTTGGATTGGATGTGGAATTGGGGGACTAGGGTTCTGCGAATTTGGAAAAGTTGAGAGAATAACAAATCAGATGGGAATTGAAAGTGGATGGATGTGGGAGTGAATGGGGGATTAAGGGAGGAAGGGTAGGGAAACGGTTGGGGGGAGAATTTGAAAAGGTGTGGGAGAGTAACTGAAAGGGTAATTTGTCATATATCTGGTCGGGTCGGGTCGAGTCGCGTGTTTTGGGAACTAATGATTCCCCATCGACGGACGGTAAGTCAGGCAACGGTCCATCGACTAATCCGTCGATGTACCCTAACTTAAATGACATTGAAAATCATACCTGGTATCAACGGAAAACATCGACGGTCCGTCGATGTGACGAAGGCCCATCGGTTGGTCCGTAGATCAGTGCACCACACCAATTTTTGCAGATTTCCTTTGGTTTTGTTCCCTGCATATTGAGCACCCATTAAGCCATTTTTTTGTGTTTATGAACACTTTTTATACACAGACACTAAACTACTCTCTAGCCAAATGACTAAAAGCTATAAAAGAAAATTACACATGACTTATGAGTAAAACAAATGAAACAAAATAATGCAACTATTTCTACAAAGAAAAGAAAAATCTATTGTTGACTAGAGGATACACCTTGGGTTGCCTCCCAAGAAGCGCTTGATTTAACGTTGCGGCATGATCCAAGACCCTTGATTACTTAGACTTCATCAAGGTAATATGCCTCAACCACTTCATGGGCACTCTCCACATGCCGAGGTAGATCTTGATTCTCTTCCCGTTGACCGTGAACCTTGCACCCTCCTTGTTTTCCAAATCAATCGCTCCATGTGGGAACACTTTAGTGGCCAAGAATGGACTAGTCCATTTGGACATAAGTGTGCCCCGAAACAAGCGCAGCCCAGAGTTAAATAGAAGTACTAATTCCCAACTATAAATTCACGCTTCTCATCTTTTGGTCATGGTACTTCTTCATCTTTTCTTTCTAGAGGGATGAACTTTCATATGCTTTTAGGCGAAACTCATCAAGCTCATTCAACTCATTAAGTCTCTAATCAACTGCTTCATTCCAATCCATCTTCAGTTTCTTCATCGCCCACATAGCCTTGTGCTCCAACTCAACCGGCAAGTGGCAAGCCTTCCCATATACAAGTTGGTATGGAGACATACCTATGGGTGTCTTGTATGTTGTCCGGTAAGCCCACAGAGCATCATCAGGCCTCCTTGACCAATCCATTCTATTAGAATTAACCGTTTTCGACATGATCATCTTGATTTCTCTATTGGACACCTCAACTTGCCCACTAGTTTGCGGATGATATGGAGTGGCTACATTTTTGGAAAACCCTATATCTCTCGAATAATCCTTTGAACAACTTTTCGCAAAAGTGGGACCCCCATCACAGATAATAGCCCTAGGTGTTCCAAATTTGGAAAATATGTTATTTTTCGGGAATTCGGTGACACTCTTCCCTTTATTATTGGCAAGTGCTATGGCTTCAACCCATTTTGACACATAATCCACCGCCACAAGAATATATTTCATCCCATGAGAACTCACAAACGGGCCCATAAAGTCAATGCCCCATACATCAAACAATTCAATTGCTAGAATCGGATTCAAAGGGAGCTCTTGCCTTCTCGAAATACCCCTATCACGTTGTCACCTATCACATGCCTTGGCGAACTCATGAGCATCTTGGTGGATGGTTTGCCAATAGTATCCACATTGTAATATATTATAGGCAGTCTGAATACCACTATGATGCCCACCCACAGGCGAGGAGTGGCATGCTACAAAACACTTAGCATCTCACCTTTCGGCACACAACGGGGAATAAGCCCATCAACACAACTCCGATATAAATATGAATCATCCCAAAAAATCATTAGCATATAATGCATAAAAGTTTTCCTTTGATGAAAGGAAAAGTCTGATGGAACTATATCACTAGCCAAATAATTCTCAAAATCTGCGATCCATGGAATCAAGTCATGAGAAGCGGCCAAGACATGATCATCAGGGAAGATATCATCAATTTTAGTATTTTCATTCAAATCTCGCATAGCTTCATCCTCTAATCTGGACAAATGATCTGCAACTTGATTTTCGGTCCCTTTTCTATCTTTTATCTCAAAATCAAAATCTTGCAATAGTAGTACCCATCTAATCAACCTTGTTTTGCATCCTTCTTTTCCATAAAATATCTCAAAGAAGAGCGGTCCATATGCACTATGACTCTCGTGCCAAGCAAATAAGAGAGAAATTTTTCGAAAGCAAATACCACCACAAGGAGCTCTTGTTGAGTAATAGTATAGTTCTTTGAGCTTAATTAAGGGACTTACTGGCGTGATAAATGGGGTGAAGATTTTATATTTTCTTTGACCCAAGACTACACCAAGAGCAACCCCACTAGCATCACACATCGCCTCAAATGGCTTACTCCAATCTGGGCAAATATTATTGGGCACAGACACCAACTTCTCCCTCAACTCTCCAAACGCGTTCAAACTTGATTCATCAAAATAAAATTTACATTCTTTCACAAGTAACTTGCACATAGGATGTGCAATTTTTGAGAAAAGCCCAAGAAAACTTCTCACACCTTTTATCGAGATGGGTGGAGGAAGTCCCTCTATAACCTTAACTTATGCTCGATAAACCTCTATCTTCTTCTCTAAGATGCGATGGCCCAATACAATACCCTCTTTGACCATGAAGTGACATTTTTTTCAATTTAGGACAAGGTTGCAATCTTCACATCTTTTGAGAACCTTGTCCAAGTTAATGAAACAATGATCCAAACAATTGCCAACAACTGAAAAGTCATCCATAAACACATCAATAGTTTTCTCCATCATATCAGAGAATATTGACATCATACATCTCTTAAAAGTAGCCGGTGCATTACACAACACAAAATGCATCCTCTTAAATGCAAATGTCCCATAAAGGCAAGTAAAGGTGGTTTTGTCTTGATCCTCCGGTGCACTAGTGATTTGGTTGTAACACGAATAATTATTAAGAAAACAGTACAATCCTTTTAATACGGGTCTATATAACATCTGATCCATGAAGGGCATAGGGAAATGGTCCTTCTCAGTCCATGCATTCAACTTCCTGTAATCCATACAAACTATCCATCTGGTCACCGGTCTCATTGGTACAAGCTCATTCTTCTCATTAGGAACCAGTGTCATTTCCCCCTTTTTGGGAACACACTAAACATTGCATACCCAACTACTATATGCGATAGGATATATGACTCCTACATCCAACCACTTAATAATCTCTTTCTTAACTACCTCTTGCATAGGTGGATTTAAACGTCTTTCGTGATAATACTTGGCTTGTGATCGGGCATAAATTAAATTTTGTGTGAACAATTACAAGTAGGGATCCCAATAATGTCCGCAATAGTCCAACCAATTGCTTATTTGAACCTCTTTAACACTTCTACCAGACACTTTACCTGTCATAAATTCAAATCCGATGCAATTATTATCGGTAAAGTGTAATCTATTCCCACGAATACATACTTCAGATGAGGTGGTAGAACCTTAAGCTCTAATTTTGGGGTCTCCCAAATAGATGGTTTTGCGGATGGAGACTCACGATTATTCATATCTAATTCTAATTTCTTTTGTTTGAACCAAAATTCACCTCGATCTAGTGCTTCAACTAACGACCCATACTCTCTAATACCATCACTCCTAAAATTCATAATCACCGTTGCTAGTGCCTCAACACCAAGGCGCTGTTTGATTTGTACCTCAAACGTACTCTCAACCCTGTAGGATATAGCAGATACCGTTTGGAGCTCACCACTCTACCTCATGGACCTACAAATGTTGAAGTTACTTCTTCATTGTTTAACCTAAAATTCATTTGCCGTCTTTGCATGTCAACCAATACGTGACCAGTAGCAAGGAATGGCCTCCTAAGAATAATAGGCACCTCAAAATCCACCTTACACTCAAGAATCTCAAAATCGTCTGGAAATATAAATTACTCCACCTTTACAAACACATTTTGGAGTATTTCAATAGGCCTATTCACTGTTCAATTGGCCATCAGTAACCGCATCACAGTGGGCTTTGGTTCAGCCAAACCCAATTTCTAGTGCTCCAAGCTTTATTGTTGCGTGAGATTTTCTCCATCTTCTCTGCAATCTATGCATATATGCACTCACAATAAGAACCACCTGCAATCGTGGCAAGTACAAACTTATTGTTATCATCTTTCCCCCTATAGAAGTAATCTTTCAACAACTCATCATCAATGCGGTTGTTTGGGACACTTCTTACAAATGAGGTGAACTTATCCCAAGAGCTACTCACTAACTCCCCAGGTAATGCCATAAATGTGTTCACTCAATCTTTGTGGTTGATCTTTTTAGACACCGGGTAATATCATGCTACGAACACATACCTCAACTTCTCCCAAGTATAAATCAAGTTATAGGGCAACTCAGTCAACCAAATTGCGGCCTCTCCCGTCAGTTAGAGAGTGAACAAACTTAATCCGATGAAATCCATGTCTAAGTCTGGACTGCCTACAGAACTCTTACACATCCACCTCAAGTTGGCGATAAGAGCATGTGGATCCTTAGATGGTAGCCCCGAAAACAAACCTCTAGTGGTGAGCATCTGCATCAAGCTACTAGTTACCTCAAATATATGAACGTGTGGTCGAGGAGGTAGGATAAGAGGACCATCAGAATTTTTGATTTTAACATTGCCCCTATATTACTCTTGAGGACGTGGGGCGGGAGGTTACCTCCTCAAAGCACCATCACCAGGGTTCTCCACAATCACTTGGTTGTAACCATCAACCGGCAGAGGAAGTTGATGTTGATCCTTTCACCAATATTAGCAGGATTATGTGGATCATTCATTTATCCGAGTGTACAGTTCAGTTCTTCATCAAATGGAAGTATTGGTTCTCCTCAACTCCGTGTACTTGGAATATACAAGAGCTAGACTAGAAATAGATAAAAACAAAGAGAAAAAGTAAAATTAGGAAATTGTTGACTAAACATCGGTAATTGTTCTTAAAGTTAATCTAAAATCCACTTTCCCCTGGAGCGGTGCCAAAATTTGATACACTCAAATTATACTTCCCTAAAGAAGTATAAGCGGTCGTATCAAGTAAGGAACTCAATTTTATTATGTTGGGGTCGATCCCATGAGGAAATTTGTTTAGACTTAACTTTAGTATACAATTATGTTTATTTAGTCAAGTCCTTTCCGAAAATAGTTAATAAAATAGGGTTTTTTTTAAAACTTTGGTGTTTATCAAGTGGTGAGAAAAACTAGGGTGTGAGTGTTCCCATAGGTTCATAACGCGGTAATCCTAGCTATAACAATTCATTCCTAGTGTGTTGCATGCAAAGTGATAAGTTATGTATATCTAAATCCTTGGTCCGGCATTTAGAAAATTTCACCCCGTACCTTGGTCCGACTACGTGTGTCTAAGTTAATAAACCTTACCTTTACCTCATATTAAGCATCATATTCAATGTATGACTTTGTTACTACTTCGCACCAATCGAAACTAGCCTATTAGATAATATCCACTAAATTTATGTTGATAATTGTTTTCCTATTAACTACACCCTTGGTACGGCAAGTAGAAATAGGGAAAGTTCTAACGCGTGCACTCGTTAAAAAGACTTCTAAATGAAAGAATTATCAATACATGCAAAAATCTATTCTACAATTGTTATTTAGCTACTTTTACCTTGTTAATCACCCATGGTTCCCACAATCCTAGTTGTGGATTTAGTTACCCATCCCTATAAATAAACGATTCATGGTTGTCAAATAAAAAGTTATGTACCTACTTTGACAAGTTCGAAGAAAATTCAGAAATACCACTTGAAATAGAAAAATTCTCTTTTAAATCGATTCCGGAAATTTGATATAATTGTCCAAGTTGCAAAGTAATATTTCTAAGAAGTTAAGTATTAAAAATAATACAATGTCTAACCCCAAAACCGAGGTATTTTACCCTATTTATAATAACAGAGTCCTAAATTAAATGGATTTCAAAATAAGGAAAGTTTATCCCAAAACGTGTCTTCAAAAGACGACACCATAGACGGTCTGTCGATGAAACAATAGACCATCGACTGCCTCCACCGGTCCATATTTTGCATCTTCTTTAAGCCTCCAAATCGCACCTTCTCTGATCCAATCGACGGACCAATAACACGGTCCTTTGATGCATTTATGGTCCGTCGATGTTTATCGTCGTTCCATACTTAAGCTTTTCTCCAACACCGGGTACTGGGGCAGTCTCTAATCATATCGATGACTTTCAAGTACGGTCCGTCGATCTTTCCATAGACCTACACTTGGTGAGAATTTGTCGAGTTACTTCCAGATGCTCGAACCTTCAATAGACGGTCACCACCTACGGCCCATCTGTGAGATGACGGATCGTTGATGGCTTCGTGGGTCACTTTTGCACTTATTTCTATACAGTCTTCTGCATTTCCATCTTGGACAACATTACTGCAAAACACAGATAAAAACACAGTGAAATTGCTACAAAAAGTCCTTAGACACATACTAAAATTAAGGAAAATCATTAAAAGCAACGTGAAACCACGGTACATCAATTTTCTGAATTATTCTAAGTGTCGAACAACGGAAGTAAACAACAGTTCATCGATTAATCGACGGGCCATGATGCACGTCCGTCATTTCTAACTGAGAGGTCTGCGAAATGTCGACCTCTAAATTTGCTAAGTTTCCACCGACGGACACCATCAACAGACCGTTGATTCATCGACATGCCGTCGATAGTGCCCGTCTCCCCATTATGCAATTCTGCAATCACCTATATCTTCTATTTCCAGATTCTGTCTTGATTATTTTTGTTTGTGTCGATTGATTACAATGAGACTAACAAAGTGCTTCTTAGGTACTTATGGCCCCAAATCTAGACATCGTCTATTCTAGTGGGAGGTCCAAGTTTGTGGATCCTTCCCGACAGTTGATACGTATATCGTATGATGAACACGATTCGGAATACATGCCCCCTGGCACGTGGACCCCTACACCCGCTGCTAGAGCCACTCGGGGCACCCCCGAGAAGGTGGGCCCCGGCATGATCACTGCCTCCCAGTCTAATGAGAAGCGCACACTCACAGACACACCGTCTGAGTCGGCCTCGGGTTCTGTGGGAACAATCTGGCTCCGAGGAGAATTCATGTTCAGACTTGGCCCACTCTACAGGGTCGAGTGAGGCCACTGCCTCCGGTTTTGGATCACAAGGAGCCACTCTCCCCAATGTGTATGTCCACAATCATCTAATGAGTCCCAGAGTCCCTATACCGATTTCTAATATGCAAAACCGGTGGTGCGTAGATGTGCAGTACTCGGTCTACAGGGATGCAAAAGTGTTGAATTATAAGGGGGTGATGACTTGGTTTGTGACAATCGAGCGGCAAGTTCTGATAGGAAGCCTACACACAGTCCCTGCGGTGCATGACTTGTTTAGCCTCCACCTCTCGACTGGATGTCTAGGAGATTGAGGTCTTACAGTGAAGAGATTGTGCGGGAGTTCTATGCCTCATACGTAGAGACTCTCCGAGGTGATTTAGACAGGAGGTCGAACCCCGCCAAACACGACTTACTCACAGATGGTCGAGTTCGAGTCTATCGGGTGGACATTTCTTCTACTACCATCTTCCGCTTTTTGTACGGTGGGTCCACTAACGCCGCGAGGGTTTCCCTAATCCCACAATTTGACTACAGGTGGGACGTGGTCAAGACTGGCCATTTTCAGCGGAATAGATATTTGAGAGAGTCGACCAAAAGGTGGATTGCAGAGCAGCTCTCCATTGACGGTGAGAGAGCAGGCTGGGTGTTGGACCCCAGACGCCTTATCAAGAAGGCCAACCTCACTTTTGCATCCAAGTTCTTCTAGCTATTAGTCCGCCACCGCCTATCCCCCACGGCTGCAGATAATGTACTTACATGGGATAGAGCGGTACTGGTAGCAGCTCTGGTAGCCAGGTTGGAGATCGACTTTGCGAGGTTGTTGATCTCAGTGATACATGAGAGGGCCTTTAAGGACTTTACCACAAACCCGTTCGCCTGTATGATTTTCAAATTATGCAGGGATGCTTAAGTTCCCCTCATGCACTGTGATGTCCTTCGTACTTTGATCGAGATTGTGGATATCGGTCTCGTCAGAGATGAGGCCAATATGGAAGCACCAAGGCAAGGTCTCAGAGTTGATTTACAGCCGCTGAGTAAGAACTTGGTGGATACGGAAGAGCAAGCCCAAATTGCTGAACCTGCAACTTCATAGCCTACCGAAACCACCCCGATCGAGTCTGCCCCAAACACTAGTAGTCCGCCTAGTTCCTCCAGGTCTACTCCACCATCAGTAACACAAGTCACGATTACTAGGGTCCAAAACTTAGAGACTCAGAGGGCCACCTTGCTGCATCACATCCATCCTTGGATGCAGAGATCTATTGCGAAGGCTGAGGACCGGATTTAGAAGACGGTGGCTTAGTAGACGGAGTGACAAACCTAGGTAGACCACCAGCGCCTCGATGCATTTGAGTTGACAATTCTGGCACGCCCATCCCCCACCATTGATTTGACGACTCTTTAGGAGGCTGTGGCGAGTTTGCGGGAAGACGTGGATGGTATAATTTAGATAAGGGGACCCGAGCCTCATATCACACCTGTGGAGCACGCGGAGGACACAGTGCTTACTGCATTGTTCACTACCACCACTTCACTGCCGCCTACGCCACGTGAATGTGCCAAGAGGCACCGTTCAAGCCGTACCAGTGAGGGTGAGGATGCTCATGCTCGTAGGATGGAGCAGAGAGATTTGGAGGCTTCGAGGATAGCCTCGTTTCTTGATGATAAGGCTTGTCAGATGAGGACTAGAGAGTTGGATGCTGGGGAGTCTAGCTTCAAAGTGGATGTTGTTTAGAGGAGCACCAATGAGGGTGCAGACATTGCTTTGGGCACTACTGAGGGTGTCCTTACTGAGGGTGTGGGTTCCAAGAAACCGTACCCTCCTTCTTGTAGATCTTCGTCACTATGTGCCTCATGTTTGATTCACCTACCACCCTATTTTTATATTTCTTATGCATTAGTGACAATTAAATTTTTTTTGCTGGGGATGGGGTAAAAGGAAAGTGAGTGCTAGGTTTAAGTCAGAGTAGCCTGACTCACGATCCTCTCTTGGTGGTTTTCTTGCCTGTGTTCTTTTTCCCCAAGAAACTAATTACTTAACTGTTGAACCGGCATGTGTCGTAACTTGTACAAAGTATGAAAGTGAATACCTGAAGCATGATGGCTAAACTTGAATTATATCCCTTTTTAAGAAAGTGCTAGCATGAATAGGTATAATGAATGTTGAATGTTGGCTCTAATCATGAGATCGAGATGCACCCACTGCATGATCCTCACTCTAACACTCAAACTAGGTGACCGATAATCTTATAGTGTAATGATGTGTCAAGAGAGTGTGAGGAAATTTGACAGTTCCCTTGTTGGTACCTAGCCAGAACTTGCCCGGTTGGTCCTACAAAGGGAAACTGTGTGAGACAATAAGGAAGGATCATAGGCCCTTGTTAACATAAGCAAACATCTAGCCTAAAGTGAAGTGAGCGGAATGAAATTGTTATCCCGTTTTGATACAAATAGTTTGAGCCTATAACAGACCTTTATTTTCTTCACCAATTCAACTTCCCTGGATATACTGTGTTAGCCCTGGTCCATCCTTGAACATGTGCACCTGAACTTAGGTTAATGCACAAATGGACCTCTTCTTATCCCTAACCTAACCTTTGGTAATGTGTACCTTGACTCGTGGAAAAGCCAAAAGTTGAGGGTGGATATTATGAGTGATGACCCGAAAAGTGGGTATGAAAAAAAGTAATGTGGAAAAGAAAAGAGACAGTAAGAGAAGTGACTCAGTAAAAATTTTCAATTTAGTACAAAATAAAAAAGAGAAAAAGAGTGTTGAACAAAAATAAGTAAGAGTCACATCCACAAAAGATAAAGAAAGGACAAAATAAGGCAAAGATGACAAGAAAAGTAGGGCATAATAGATGATGAAAGAGGTAGGACGCTTTGTCATAATGTCAAAGAGGGAAACAAATCACTAAAATGTACCCATATGTACCATACCAGACCCTGAGCCAACGTTACAAACCAAGAAAGTCCTATCGTTATCCAAAGAGTCTAATATGGTGAACTTAAGTTGTTAAAATAAGGACAACCCTATGGCGACGAGTACCAACTAGGTGTGATTTTGTTTTGAGCGTGAGCGTTGAAAAATGATCCTTATACTCAAATCTAAAATCAATGTGTGAAAAAGATGGATATTTTTTTAAGTGAGGACACTAGTTGCAATATCGGAATGTTGGTACCTTGGCGAGAGACAAAAGAGTAGAGGTTTCAGTGCATGGTGAGTCTGTGTCATGGTCTGATCCACATGAGTAAGCCTATCAAGCCTCAGAGAAGAAACATGCACTAAAGTAACAAAAAAAGTAGGGATTGATAGATATGTGATTGTGGAATCTTAAAAGAGAATACTTGTGTAAAAAGAGTTGTGTTGAGTCATAGTTTGTCGCTTAAGGACAAACAACGAATTTAAGTTGAGGGTGATGATGTACCGTGTTTTCATAGTACTTCCAATGCTTTTTCCTTAAGATTGGTGTGCATTAGAGACTTTTTGTAGTAGTTTTAATATGTTTTTGTCTTTTTTTTTTGGAAGGAAAGTTGTACAAAACTAAAATTCAGAAGGCTGTTAAGAATCAGTGCAGAAATGACCCACAAATCCCATCGACAGACCGTAGGTGGTTACTGTGGATTGGAGGTTCAGGCATCTGGAACCAACTTAGAAAATTCTTACTAAGTGAGGGGCTATTGAAGGATCCACGGACCATACTTGAAAAATGTCAATTTGATTAGAGAATGTTCCAGTATCCGATGTTGATGAAAAGTTATGTATGGAATGACGAGAAGCATAGACGGACCATAGGTGAATCAATGGACCATGTTGTTGGTCCGTCGATTAGATTAGAGAAGATGCAAAGTAAAGGCTGAGAAAATATGCTAAGTATGGACCGACGGAGGCAGTCGACGTTCCGTTGTTTGATCGACGGACCGTCTATGGGGGTCGTTGATTGAAGCCGCGTTTTGGACAGACTTTCCTTATTTGAACTCCTTTTAGTTTAAGACTCTGTTTTCCAATAAATAGGGTGTCAAACCTCGTTTTTGAGGTTGGATTCTTTTACTAATCTCATATTTTTGTTCTTGGGGACTTGTTTTTGAAACTTGGGCATTAATTCAAATTTCTGGATTGGGTTTTTGATATAATTGTGTGATTTCATGTTGAATTTCTGGATTTTCTTCGAATTTGTCAAAGTAAGTTCATGATTTATTATTTATCAATTATGAATTGTGTTCTTCTAAGCATGGGTACCTAAATCCACAACTACAGTTTTGAGAACCATGGGTGATTAACAAAATAAACCTAGCTAAATAACAATTTTCAAATAGGTTATTGATGCATCAATAATTCTTTTGTTTAGAAGTCCTTTTAAAGAGTGAACGCATTAGAACTTGGCTTATTTCTACTTGCTCGACCAAGGGAGTAGTTAATAGGAAAAGAATTATTGACATACATTTATTGAATACTATCTAATAGGCTAGTTTCTATTGGTGTGACGTAATAACTAAGTCATACATTGAATATGATGCTTAACATGAAGTAAAGGTAAAAGTTAGTAACTTAGACACACGTAGCCGGACAAAGGTACGGGGTGAAATTCTCTAAATGTCGAACCAAGGATTTAGAGATACATAACTTGTCACTATGCATAAGAAAAACTAGAAAAGAATTGCTATAGCTAGGATTATGGTGTTATGAACCTATGGGAAACACTTACACCCTAGTTTCTCATACAACTTGTTAAACACTAATAATTCACTATTGATACTTGTTTGATTTCACAACATTACAACACTTTGTTTCAAACCCCCCCCCCCCTTTAATTACTAGTTTTCGTAAAGGACTTGACTAAATAGAGGTAATCGTACACTAAAGTTAAGTCTAAATCATTTTCCTTATGGGATCGACCCCAACCTAATAGTCGGGTTCTTTACTTGATACGACCGCTTATACTTCTATAGGGAAGTGTAATTTGAGCGTATCAGGCATGCGCCATCATCTTCTAGTGCACCTGCATCCAGAAACAGAGGTGAGTACAATGGCCAAAATTCTCAAAACTTCAAGGATAGACCAGCCCAGTCCCAAGGTAGTACGGAAAATAAAAATGTTGGGCTCCGACATGTCCTAAATGTGGCATAAACCACCCCGGTAAGTGTCATGATGGCAAGGCAGGTTGCTTCAAGTGTAGTCAAGAGGGTCACTTCATGAGGGAGTTCCTTAAGAATAAGCAAGGTGGTGCAAATCCCGGAAATAGGGCTCAATCTTCACCTGTTGCTCTACCAGATAGGGTTGCACCTACAGGAGCCACTTCTGAACTGGTGGATGGCCAAACCTTCTCTATGAAATAACTAGTCGCTAATTGAAAGATTACTCACCAGATGTTGTCACATGTATAATAAAAGTATTTACTTTTGATGTGTACAATTTGTTACACCTAGGAGCAAGTTTATCTTTTGTAACTCCTTATGTTGCAAATCAGTGTGAGTTTCTTCCTGAGAAACATTGTGAACCTTTCGGTGATTCGACCCCTGTTAGAGAGTGTATTCTAGCGGAAAGAGTTTATCGTGATTGTCCTATTTCTGTCAGTAAGAACAACATGGCTGATCTAGTAGAGTTAGACATTTTAGATTTTAATATTATTCTAGGTATGAACTAGCTTCATGCCCGTTATGCCTCAATAGACTGTAGAACTCGAGTTGTTAAGTTCCGAATTCCTAATGAGTTAGTCATAGAGTGGAGTAGTAGTTAAGCAGTGTCTAAGGGTCATTTTATTTTGTACCATAAGGCGAGGAACTTAGTTCCAAAGGGGTGTATCTATCAGTTAGTTCGAGTTAATGACTCAAGTGCTGAGGTACCTTCCCTTCAATAAGTTTTTACAGTAAATGAGTTTCCGGAATTTTTTTCTGATGATCTACATGGAGTCCCTCCTGAGAGAGAGATAAACTCCGGTATAGATATCATTCCAGATACTCATCCTTTATCTATTCCACCATATAGAATGGCACCAACAAAGTTCAAAGACGTGAAAGAGTAGTTGAAACATATGTTAGATAAAGGTTTTATTTGACCAAGTGTCTCACCTTGGGGCGCTCCTATTTTATTTGTGAGAAAGAAGGATGGTTCTCTGAGGATGTACATAGACTACCGCCAATTGAATAAGGTGACCATCAAGAATAAGTATCCTCTTCCAAGGATAGATGAACTTTTCGATAATCTTCAAGGTGCTTCTAGCATCTCAAAAATTGATCTCAGATAAGGCTTACATCAGTTTAAAGTTAGGAAATGTGACATCCCAAAGACAATTTTTAGAAACCGATATGGGAATTATGAGTTTAGAAGTTATGTCCTTTGATTTGACAAATACGCCAGCAACATTCATGAATATTATGAAAAGAGACTTCAAACCTTATTTAGATCTTTTTATCAACGTCTTCATTGATGACATACTAATCTATTCAAGGAATGAAGAAGATCATGCTAGTCACCTCAGAATAGTACTTCAGACATTGAAAGAAAAGGAGTTATATGCCAAGTTCTCTAAGTGTGAGTTTTCTCATAAGTCTATGGCATTCTTGGGCACATTGATTCCGCTGATGGGATTAGAGTTGATACGCAAAAGATAGAACCGGTTCAAAATTATCCTAGACCCACATTCCAATAGATATAAGGGGTTTCTGGGGATTGGATGACTATTATAGGAGGTTTGTTGAAGGGTGTTTATCTATCTCGTCTCCATTGACCAAGTTAGATAAGAAAAAGTCAAGTTTCAATGGTCTGAAACTTTTGATAAAAGCTTTTAGGAGGTTAAAAAGAGATTGACTACCATCCGATTTTGACCTTACCAGAGGGAACTCAAGTTTTTGTGGTGTACAGTGATGCATCGAGAGTTGGTTTGGGTTGTGTGTGGATGCGGAATTGCAAGTTTATAGCTCATGCCTCGAGAAGATTTAAGGTTCATGAGAAGAATTCTCCCACTCATGACTTATAATTGGCTGCAGTGGTGATTGGTTTGAAGATATGGCGTCACTATTTATATGGTGTTCATGTTGACATATTCATTGATCACAAGAACCTCCAATATGTGGTCACTTAGAAAGAGCTAAACCTCAGAATTATGAGGTGGTTAGAATTAGTCAATGATTATCACATGAGTATTCTTTACCGCCCAGGTAAGCTAATGTAGTTGATGATGCCTTAAGAAGTTTATCCATAGGGAGTACCTCCCATGTTTAAGAAGAAATATGGAGTTAGCTAAAAATGTGCACAGACTTGCACGTTAGGGAGTTTGACTTATGGATTCCACAAAAGGAGGGGTAGTGGTGACTAATGGGGCTGAATCATCACTAGTGTCTAAGGTGAAAGAAAAACAAGGCGAAGACCCCATTTTGCTTGACTTGAAGGAAAATGTTCATAAGTAAAGTGTATTAGCTTTTGAAAAAGGGGGAGATGGTGTGATAAACTACAAAGGTAGGTTGTGTGTACCTAGGGTGGATGGATTCCAAGGATCCTGGAGGAGGCTTACAGCTCCAGATATTCCATTCATACAGGTACCACCTATATGTACTGTGATTTGAGAGAGGTATATTAACGGAAGGTCATGAAGAAAGACGTTGCTGAGTTTGTTGCCAAGTGTCCAGCAAGTTAAAGTGGAACACCAAAGACCGAGAGGTTTGGCTTAGACTATAGAACTTTCTGCATAGAATTAGGAGATGATTAATATGGACTTCATCACAGGCCTACAAAGATCCCTTAGGCAGTATGATTCTATTTGGGTAATTGACGATCAGATGAAAAAATCAGCCCACTTTTGCCGGTAAAGATTACCTATTCGGTCGAGAATTATGCTAAGTTGTACATTCAAGAAGTGGTAATACTCCATGGAGTCTCGGTCTCCATTATTTCATATAGAGGTGCAAAATTTACTACTCGATTCTGGAAGTCCTTCCAAAAAGGTTTTGGCTTGGAAATGATCTTAAGTACTGTTTTTCATCATCAAATGGATAGACAAGCAGAGCGTACGATCCAAAACTTAGAAGATATACTAAGAGCGTGTGTGATTTATTTCAAAGGCAATCCAAATTTACTTAATATTTACTACTGGATTCTGGAAGTCCTCATATTGAGTTTGCTTAAAACAATAGCTACCATTCGACCATCCAAATGGCCCCATGCGAAGCTCTTATGGGAAAAGATGCAGATCTCCTATTTGGTGGTTTGATGTTGGTGAAGTAGTGTTAATAGGACTAGACCTAGTTCACCAAGATATGGAAATGGTTAAAGTGATTTAAAAGAGATTGAAAATGGCAGAGAGTCACCAAAAGTCCTACAAAGATGTTAGGAGAAAGCCGTTAGAGTTTGAAGTGGATGATTGGGTGTATCTGAAAGTTTCACCCATTAAGGTTGTTATGAGGTTAGGTCTGAAGGGGAAACATAGTACCCTGTAAATTGGTCCTTACAGAATCTCAAAAAAAATTGGCAATGTAGCTTATGAGTTGGAGCTACCTCAAGAGTTAGCATTGGTTCATCCGGTGTTCTGTATTTCTACGTTGAAGAAGTGATTGGGTGATCCTTCATTGATTGTACCAACTTATAATGTTGGATTGAAGGATAGCTTATCCTATAAAGAGATTTCAGTCCATATTTTAGATCGTCAAGTTCACAAGTGGAGAATTAAGGAAGTTGCATCAGTCAAGGTCCCTTGGAGCAAACAATTTGCTGAGGAAGGCACATGGGAAGCTGAGGACGATATGAAGAAGATATTTCCACATCTCATTGAATCTGGAGAGAATGCAGATCAAGGTACTAAATTCTCTTCTTAGCACTCGATAAGACTATGTGTAAGCATATTATTACTTGGTTTTGTTGTTGAGTGCTGAGGTGATGTTGTTATTGATAGCTTAGAGAATGAGTTCTCATTCGAGGACAAATGTTCCCAAGGGGGAGATATTGTAACATCTCGTAACCCGAAATAGCTAGGATTAAACAAAGAAACATAGAATAGTTATTCTTGGAAAGAATAAGAGAGATCGAAAAAATATCCTAAATCTAAAAAGTGAGTTTTGATCATTTTCAAACGTTCATAACTTTTATTTCAGGAGGAATTAAGGACAGTTCTTTATATGGATGGAAAGCCCTTGGGAAGATCTTTCCAACTCTGCCAAATTTGCTCATTTTCAATTTTGAATGAGGGATATATGCCTTTCGGAATTTGGGTTGTTGGACTGAGTAAGGTCCCATTCGGATTTTAGTAAGGTTAAAGTTGTCTTTTCACCCTATTATGTCCTAATTTTTTTAAGGGTTTAATTGGGGTAAAGCTAAGTTTTGTTAAGATTAAAAAATTACGTTTTACGGTTAGGGTTTTGGAGAAAGGAGAATAGAAGAAGGAGAAGGGAGAAATAGCGAGATTTCACCAAGAACGCTAAGAGATTCTAGTGGAATTCGTCAGTGGTGATCCCTATTCAGTCATATGAAATATTTTGTGTAGGGTTTGTTCATCCACACAGCAACATTTTTAATTTTGTGAGTTTTGAATAGACTTTTTCATTAATATTTACGTTCTTGATGAACTATTATTGAATTCTTATTGAGTGAGTTGTAATATGCCTGTAGTTGTTTGATTCATGTTTTCGGGATGTTTTATGAGTCTACTATACTGGCTATTGAGGTTATTAGTGATCCTAAGTTATTAGAGGGATATCCATGGAATTTTAGAAGGTTTAGAGATTAAAATCGGAAAAAAAACTCGGAAATACCGTCTGTCACACCTTGGGGCGCCCCCATACCAGAGCACCTCAGTATAGTCTCTGTCAGACCAGCTCAGGCACGCCACACCAGCCAGAGTGCGTCTGACCAGAGTTTGTCCGTCAGACTCTGGCTCTCTGCGCCTCTCAGAGCTCCAATGTCACTTATAGACCTCATTTTCCCCCATCTTTTCGTACGAGTTCCTAAGTGATGTACTTATAATTCCTAGTCGATTCTATTACTTAAGGTACATCTAAACGTCATGAGATCATCTATTAACATGAATCATGAACCTTGAATCCATAATTCAATTCAAGGGAAGTTAGGATCAAAGCCAAGGAAGTTAGGAGTTATATCAAAGCTATGAAGTAAGTTAAAGTGAAGTTTCTTAAAACTTACAAGAGTCTTATATAAACATTTTATATTTGTTTTAAGCCTCAAGTTTTGAGTTAAAGAAAGATTAAAGAGTTGAGTTTACTTCTTGAAAGCTATAATGGAATTAAGTATTCCCTAAGAGTGATGTTTCAATTTAAGAAAAGAGTAAGAGTTGAGTTTATTTCTCAAAAGCTATATGGGAACTAAGTATTCCCTAAAAGTGTATACATGTTTTTACATTTGAGTCAAGAGGAAACTAAGATTTCCCAACAGAGTTTTGAACAAGAAAAGAAAAAATTGATTCGAAGAGGGATTTTTTTAAAGCGAAAAAAGGGTTGAGCAAATATCTCAACCCAGATAAAAGAAGTTATATTAAAATCATGAGCTAAAGTATGTTTGGCAGTAGTATCGAGAACCGATGAAGGGATGAGAGTTCATATTAACTCAAGTATCCTTGTAAGCCATGTAGCCATCATGGGTACTAACAGGTCATACTTTTTAGATGATCACATAAGTTTAGCCAGTGGATCCACTAGATTGAGGATGTTCTATGCGATGGCAAAGTATAGGGCAGTTCTGGCAGCGTGGGTGAGATGTTGTATCACTACTTAAGCTCATTATGGTGGTTTTCGATTAGATAATCTCCCTCACAACTATATTAATTTCATATATAAGTAAAGTTGAGTTTGCTACTCATTTCTTTGAAGAATTTAGTTTATTTACTCTTTTAGAAGCTTAATATATATCGCATGTGTTTTAAATTGATTTATGTACATACATTTGAGTTGAGTACTTCTTGAGTTGAGCAGAGCCAAGGTAGGTTCATCTTATTCTCATCGAGCCTAAGTTGTTGTTTAGAATTCCAATTCGCATACTTGTACATTGAATGTACTGAAGCTTGTTGGCCTGCATTGTCTTAAAATGCACATGCAGGAAATGAGGATCAGCATCCAGCGCCATATTGATCCAGTTTGAGCACTCAGAGTCAATAGTGAGCCTCCTTGCATTCCGGAGGATCCTTTTTATGTTTTTCAGATATTTTTTTGTAAGAATATTGTGGGGTCTGTCCTAATATTCATCTTAGTATTGATAGAGGTTTCATAGACAATTATATTGACATTATTCAGCTGACCCTCTTTTATTTCAGATATGACATTTTGAGACTACATTGTTATTTTTGCTAAGATATTCATTTAAACATTTTATGAAAATGTTCTTGATTTAATATTATATGTTGAGTTAAGTCTTCCGCTGAGTTAACTTGCCCAGACCAAGGGTTCCCTCAAGACCAACAATGGTCATTGGGTGCCGGCCATGTCCAGGGTGTAGGCTCGGGGACGTCGCTAGAGACTTTAGAAACATATATAATGAGTGCTAATTGTCTCTATTAAGTTTCACTAATGATAATTTTTTTATTTAGTGTATGATAACTCCACGATTTGTACAGATTTAGGGTGGTAACCAAGGTTTGAATAGAAATAAAGGATGGAAAGGTCAAGAACGTGAATAGAGGGATCAAAATCCCAATTGGAAGTAAGGGGAGAAGGATAGGTATGTTCTTCCCCATGAAATTCAAAAACAAAATGAACCTGATGGTGGAAGGTCTAAGAATATTCTCTCCCGTATCCTCAAAAAAGTTGAGGGTTCAGATAATATTTTGAAAGAAATGAAAGAATGTGTGTTGACCCTTAGCAAGACTTTCACCTCCCATTATTTCTCGATCAAGCTATTAGAAATCCAAATGGGCCAGATTTTGTCACATTTGAATCCGCGACAACAAGGGGGGTTTCCTAGTGACACTATGGAAAACCCCAAGAATGTAGATTAAAAGTGGACTTGCATTGTGCCACGATGTTAATTAATGTGTTGTTTGGAAGGCAAGCCAAAACCCAATATATTGCTTTATGATTGTTTTAAATATAATGGTGTGTTGGTTGTGCATGATGAAGTTTGGCAAGTGTTAGTAAAGAAGGAGATTGGCGCGCAAAAAGGTTCAGTCGACACATCGCCGAAGATTTCAGCGACCCCAACCAAACTGTCATTGGACTCAAGATAACTTTAAGTTATGTCTATACAACTTGTCGTGCCCAAGAAATTTTTGGCAAACAGTTGACCTGTCGATGATCCCGAGCCTCACCGCCGTTTGGACTCCCAAAATTGACTGTGTGTTTTGTAAACTTTGTGAGGTAGGTGATTTCTCAGCGTGATGCCAAATGGTTTGGTGACCTCGACTTATGTCACCAATTAGGTAAGAACTGAATGGTTTTTTAGGACAAAGGGTTAAATTCTCAAACTCTTTCACTCTTATACACTTTCATTTTTTCAAACTCACTCCTGCACATTATTCTCTGTCTTTTTTCATTTTCTAAGTGTGCTAGTTATCGATTTATGCTTGGAACTTGGATTATATTGATGCCTAGTGCTTCAATATATATTTAGTCAGCATATAAGGTTAATTGATTCCTGAAATTTGGGTCTTAAAATGGATGAAATTTTGTAGGGTTGTGCATGAATGCAGTTGGTCTAAGCATAATTCGAATTCTGCATGATCTGATCCTATTTTCGGGGGTTGCGGGGTCGAATTTGGGGAGTTGGGATGAAAGAAGGCACAATAGGTCATTTGGAGAGCTGAGTCTTGCTCGCCAAACCACTCGGCGATTTGCTAAAATCCCCATCTCGCCTATAAATTCATATGCTATTTGATTTAGAAGTCTTTAACTTTCAACGAGAATCTTGAGGTTGCAGAAAGCACTCGGCGACTTGCCACTGGTCTCTTGTTCTCCCTTGGTCTGTACCTTTGTATCCTATCTGCATTGCATTGAGATAATCGCCTAAGTTGTTGTGTGTTTGTTAAACTTGTTTGGCGATTTTATCTAGCTGATCTTCTAAAATTTTGTTTGAATACTTTCTTACTCTTTGTAAAAGCTTCGCAGATATGTCTAGAACGAAAGTAGCTTGAAGAAATTCACAACCCCGACATATAAGAGCAAAATATTTGAGGAAAAATACAAGGGAAACAAACCCTCCCAAGACGGGAAGTGAGGGTAAGAATCCCAATTCGAGCAAGAGGACTATTCCCAGAAACTCCATTGTTCCTTCATGGGCCTGAGGACTCTACACAACTATACTTTCCTTTTTGGCGGCTACAGACTTGGACAATTTACGTAAGGTTGGTGCAATTGTATCTTTTGAGGGGACTTCAATGACATGTACCGAGAACCAAAACAATGCATCAGGCACTCATGCCCAGATAAATGAAGAGACTGTGTAGACATGATTTTTTCTCTACCTCCTTCTCTCTCTTTCTCTATTCTGACCTTTTGATAATTGTTATTCACATTTGAGGACAAATTTTTGTCTATTTCTTATGGGGTGAGGCCCACCTTTTGATTTAGTTTGTCACTATGTTTTGTTGGGACATTTGGGTAATTAGCTCTAAAAAAAATTTATATTGCTTTTTGTGGATATTTTACCTTGTGGCTCTTTATGTTTTAAAAGCGAATGATTTTTACCCTTACGGAAAAGAAATCGCCACCTCTTGTATGTACTCAAATGTGGCTATTATTTGCAAATTTGAGTCTCATTGTTTATCAGTACCGATTATTTGAATAGTGCTCGCAATCGAACGAACATGAATGTGCGGCTACGATGAGGCCAAATGAAGTTGTATAAATAATATCTGAACTTTTGCAGCTCGTTGTGACTAGCCAAGTAACAAATTGAGCTTCTTGTGACGAACGTTGCACACTAGGAAAAATGTGGAGTCTTGTTTTACTTTGGTGTTGATGCCTTGTGTGATGAGCATTCCATGAATCATGCATGATGACAACTAGGATTTTTCTCATTAGTCTAGTCGACTAAGTGATGTGATCTTATAATATGGTCTTAAGCAACCTTGAAAGAGTGTGAACCAATTTGACATATACCTCTTTTGTGGCCAACCTTGCGAGTGTGCAAACCTATTTTGCACTCCCCTTGAGACTTACCTTTCTTTGGAAGAAACTTGACGAAAACATGACCATTCTTAATCTACTGCTTGTAATCCTCTTGATTTGTGGTTGATTAAATAGTCAACTCAAATACATAAATTCCACTAGTTTAAGAGTTAATTACTTAAATACATTATTGTTTGGAATATTATTTATTTTACCAGATTTTAGTGCATTCAAATACTTCCTCAGACATGTATTCATCTACATGGGGTCAAATTTAATTGTGATTTTTTTTTAGATATATTGCATCCAAGTACATCTGCATGTATTTGGTATATATTTATAGCAAATCTTTCTAATCTCTCTCTCATCTCACTCACCACTCTCAGATAGATATGGTATCTCAATACATGTGAATCACTGTCACGACCCAAAACCGAGCCGCGACTGGCACCCACACTTACCCTCCTATGTGAGCGAACCAACCAATCTAAACCTTAAAATTTCAATTTAATATCAACAGAACGTAATGCGGAAGACTTAAACTCATTAATAAAAACCAATTTAATAACTTCTAAAATTCAACATCTATTATTCCCCAAAATCTGGAAGTCATCACCACAAG